>NC_036842.1:5720502-5745405 GCF_002910315.2 Salvelinus sp. IW2-2015 | reverse complement strand
CCCAAGAGGTGAACTGCCTCTACTCTGTCCCAGATGCTAATATATGCATAGTATTATTACTATTGGATAGAAAACACTCTGACGTTTCTAAAACTGTTTGAATGATGTCTGTGAGTATAAAATAACTCATATGGCAGGCAAAAACCTGAGAAGAAATCCAAACAGGAATTGAGAATTCTGAGGCTGGTCGATTTTCAACTCATCGCTATTCAAATCCCAGTAAGACCTGTTTGCACTTCCTACGCCTTCCACTAGATGTCAACAGTCTGTAGAACGTTGAATGAAGCCTCTACTGTGATGTGGGGCCGGATGAGAGGTGTTTCAGTCAGTGGTCTGGCAGAGTGCCAGTTCTTGGTCACGCGCATTCCAAATGATATCGCTTGCGTTCCATTACTTCTGTAGACACAAAGGAATTCTCTGGTTGGAACGTTATTTAAATATTTATGATAAACATCCTGAAGATTGATTCTCTACTTAGTTTGACAAGTTTATTCGACCTGTAATATAACTTTTGAAGTTTTCGTCCGACGTTCGCCTGGATCTGCACGAGCGTTTGGACATGTGTACTAAACTGCTAGCAAAAGTAGCTACTTGGACATAAGTAATGGACATTATCGAACAAACAACTGATTTATTGTGGAACTAGGATTCCTGGGAGTGCATTCTGATGAAGATCATCAAAGATAAGGGAATATTTATGATGTAATTTCGTATTTCTGTTGACTCCAACATGGCGGAGAAATGTTGTTATATCTGAGCGCCGTCTCAGATTATTGCATGGTGTGCTTTTTTCCGTAAAGGTTTTTGAAATCTGACACAGCGGTTGCACTAAGAACAAGCGTATCTTTAATTCTAGTTAAAACATGTATCTTTCATCAAAGTTTATGATGAGTATTTCTGTTATTTGACGTGGCTCCTTGCAATTTCTCTGGATATATAAATATGCACATTATCGAACAAAAACATACATGTATTGTGTAACATGATGTCCTATGAGTGTCATCTGATAAGATCGTCAAAGGTTAGTGATTAATTTTATCTCTATTTTGCTTTTTGTGACTCCTATCTTTGGCTGGGAAAATGGCTGTGTTTTTCTGTGGCTATGTACTGACCTAAAATAATCGTTTGGTGTGCTTTCGCCGAAAAGCCTATTTGAAATCAGACATGTTGGCTGGATTCACAACATGTGTAGCTTTAATTTGGTATCTTTCATGTGTGATTTAATGAAAGTTTGATTTTTATAGTATTTTATTTGAATTTGGCGCACTGCATTGTCTCTGGCTTTTGGCCAAGTGAGATAGTAGCGTCGCAGATCCAGGCGAACGTCGGACGAAAACTTCAAAAAGTTATATTACAGGTCGAATAAACTTGTCAAACTAAGTAGAGAATCAATCTTCAGGATGTTGTTATCATAAATATTAAATAACGTTCCAACCAGAGAATTCCTTTGTGTCTACAGAAGTAATGGAACGCAAGRCGATATCATTTGGAATGCGCGTGACCAAGAACTGGCACTCTGCCAGACCACTGACTGAAACACCTCTCATCCGGCCCCACATCACAGTAGAGGCTTCATTCAACGTTCTACAGACTGTTGACATCTAGTGGAAGGCGTAGGAAGTGCAAACAGGTCTTACTGGGATTTGAATAGGCGATGAGTTGAAAATCGACCAGCCTCAGAATTCTCAATTCCTGTTTGGATTTCTTCTCAGGTTTTTGCCTGCCATATGAGTTATTTTATACTCACAGACATCATTCAAACAGTTTTAGAAACGTCAGAGTGTTTTCTATCCAATAGTAATAATACTATGCATATATTAGCATCTGGGACAGAGTAGGAGGCAGTTCACTCTGGGCACGCTATTCATCCAAAAGTGAAAATGCTGCCCCCTATCACAAAGAAGTTAAAAGTCCATTTGTGGATTTTCTTTCCTTCTTAATGCGTTTGAGCCAATCAGTTGTGCTGTGACAAGCTAGGGGTGATATACAGAAGATAGCCCTATTTGGGATAAGACCAAGTCCATATTATGGCAAGAACAGCTCAAATAAGCAAAGAGAAATGACAGTCAATCTGGAAAATTTCAAGAACTTTGAAAGTTTCTTCAAGTGCATGGTTCCCACTTTGGAACATGATGAGTGTGATGGTGTGGGGGGTTGCTTTGTTGGTGACACTGTCAGGTATTTACTTTAGAATTCAAGGCACACTTAACCAGCATGGCTACTACACCATTCGCAAGCGATACACCAATCCACTGGGGACTAGTCATTTGTTTTCTCCCATCAGGAAAAGGACCCAAACACCCTCCAGGCTGTTGTAAGGGCTATTTGACCAAAGGAGGGAATACCCTCCACAATCACCCAAACTTAAACCCAAATTGAGATGGTTTGAATGAGTTGGACCGGCGCAGAGTGAAGAAAAGCAGCCAAGTGCTCCAGCATAACATGTGGGAAACTCCTTTAAGACTGGTTTGGAAAAGCTCCTCATGAAGCTGGTTGAGAGATGCACAAGCAGTGTGCAAAGCTGTCATCCAAGGCAAGGGTGGCAACTTTGAAAGAATCTCAAAATCTTATTATATTTTGATTTGTTTAATAACTTTTTTGGTTACTACATGATTCCATATGTTTATTTCATAGTTTTGATGTCTTCACTATTATTCTACCAATGTAGAAAATAATCTAAATAAAAAACCTTGAATGAGTAGGTATGTCCCAAACTTTTGACTGGTACTGTATAAGTTTTTTCTTTACACATATTTAACCCCTTTTTTGGGTAGGCACAAAACTACCTTCATACTTCCATAAATTTTTTAAAACCGTACTAGTTACCTTCAGATCAGTCCCTCTGTGGGGGTCATAGAGCAAAACTGAGAACATATTTTTGTGAGAATCTCCCCTTTTCACAGTTGGTTCACATAGCTTGTAGCCCAAATGGTTTGTGCGCTATAAAACAGAAGTTGGCACATCAACACTACCAACTTCAGACGAGTCCTCAGACACTTGTGGGGGGGGGGGGGTCGTAGAGCAAAATGAAGACCACCAATCGTGTTCTGAGAGTCTCCCCTTTCCATAGAGTGGTCATAAGTTTGTAGGTCAAACCGCTTGGACAGTACAGACATTTTCGTTAGAAGATCGATTTTCGGGATGTCTTATGTTCTGACAAACACTGCTCTAGCTCTGTCACCTTTCACCGCAGATTCGGAAGTGCGACATCGGCGGATGCGATGGATGGAGACACATCCAATGCASATATCTCTAGCTTAAAATTATGGATTTTGATGGAGTTTGTCAATCAATTATTTGGTAACGTGAATATATTTAGTATAGTTGTATGTAAAAAGGCTAACTTTTTTATTGTTTCACTATTTTTATTTTTATGAAATTCAAAGAGGAGGATGGTTCTCCCCTTCCTCCTCTGAGGAGCCTCCACTGGTCCATTATCATTTCTATACATTTTCGATTTGGTTTTAGTCATTTTAAAGCATGTTGAGTTTGTCCCCCCCAGCAATTTTTTTACTCAAACCACCTGCGGGCCAAATTGGAACCCCTCGCAGAACATATTTTTGACACCACTGGGGTAGAGCGATCCAAGAACACATGTATCAAGATTTAAAGAAAAAAAGTGTGGACTATGCAGAATTTGCCCCTTCCACCTCCCTGAAATTCACAGCTAGAATATTACCTAGTCAGCAGGCTTGTCAAACATTATATTTTTATTTTAGCACACAATTTTTCAGGTTTTCAGGCCAGGTTTCTGAACCCAGATTAAGTGCTGGATTCAATCAGATTGACATGTGCATAGCGTTGTTTTGGCAGTATCAGAGGTGGAACTGCGTCAGTGCTGCCAAATCCACAATCGGCACCTTGTGTTGCCTTACCACAGACACTGCCATTGGATGCAGCGAAACCGCACCCGAGTATAATCTGACAAATCCCATGCAGCCATGTTAGACCTTCAAACACTCGAATTAGACTAATATGGATACATCCCCTGATCATGAATTATGTTGAGACATTTGAGAGTCATTAGGCTATTTCGAAAATCGATAGTGCCGTTTTGAACTTTTAACGCTATAGGGATAATAAGTAAAGGGAGTGGTTTGTGGCACACAAGAGCAGCCGCTCACCGATATGTTAGTTTATACAGCAGTTGCACCTCCAACACCGCCAAACATCTGCTATGCGGATGTCGGCCAACGCTGGTTAATGCTCGATCTGATTAAATCCAGGCCTAAGCTTCCTCCTGGACTGATAGGCATGCTCAGCTGAGAAGGTCCACTGAAAATGCTTTTAAGGCAACACTGTAAGTGTAGTCTGTGTCTGGGAAAGCGGTCCTTGGTGTTTGAATCTAACCATTTTCCTAATGTTTAATATATAGTACTGAAATGTGTGGCGCTCATTAAATATGGTTGAACATAATTTGATTGATATGCACAGTACCGTTGCATGTTGTCATTTTTTCTACCTATCTGTTCGACTCTGTCGGTTTCTCTACAGCTGACACACAAACATGCGCACATTCGCACTTGCCAACACACACACACACACACACACGCCTGCAGATGTAATAAGTTCCACTGAAATGAGAAGAATGCTGAGGATATCAAATAATTATTTCATCCCCCCAAACATTACACCACAGTAATGTCTGTTAAATGGAGGAGTTAGAAGATAACAACTTTAACTTTAAAATGTAAACATTTTTTACTATGTGATTCTGTCCAGTGAAAAAAGAAAATCCCAAACCCTCTCTGACTGCCTGTTTACTAACACATAAGGGACGGTTTGAAATTTACAGAACGTGGACGCTAATTAGAGAAGGTGTAATTCATTTGAAGAGTGTTCATTTTAATTAGGCTTCACTAACAACAAGAGAACTTTGTGTTGGAGCTGATTTCTTCCTATTTAAGAAATAAGAGGTAGGCCCACCCGTTTGACAGACAAAATTATAGGCTGCTATCCATAGATTTGTCAGCCAATTCCTCCACCCACCATGGACTCTTTAAATATCTATATGTCAGTGAAGGGCTTGGTGTGTTAAGTTAAAACCAGGGCTCARATTGAAGGGGGTATGTGAGGGTACGCCATACCTTTTGTTAAATAAAATGGCAAAAAGCATAGGCCTACCMCTTGTAAGTATAACATTTAAGAAAATAAAAAAGGAGCAGATTATACAAAGCAATCTATAACAGCGCTTTAGWCCGCAATGCTTTTTTGCTATAAACAAAGTACYCGAGGGAAGACGTGACTCTGATGCATATGGGGATATATTTGGGCCATCTCTATGACATTCAGATGTTGAGTTACAACCTTTTATAGTCGAGGAGATATATAATTCGTTTATAAAAGGCTACTTTTTCTCGGACCCACAAATGCAATGATAGATTCATGCAATGTTTTTTTTAAAGGAGATATTTTTACTCTGCAAACCCACAACCTTCTGGCCAGCAGCTCTAAGCACTATACAAACTGTCACTTTGCCATGTAATGTTTTCACGTTGTCATGTAATTTTTAAAACAGCATATCTAGGGCTCTGGTCCAAGAAGTGAGGGTAAATGGTAGGCATGTTCTCTGCTATCCACTTTATGTTTTAATTATTATTTTGGGTATAGGGGACGGTCACTTTTTTCCCCCAAGTGTTCAGGGATGGTCAGATAAAATATATTTTACTGAAAGGAGGGCAATCCATTTTCATTTTAGTGAGTTCTGATTTTCTCCAAGTACAACTTACTATAAATATCGTACAGGTATTTCACTGAGTGGTATATGAAAATACACAGTCATACAAGTATGTTGTGCATGGTTGCCATTGTATGTGGACACCTGCTCGTCAAACATCTCATTCCAAAATCATTGGCATTAATATGGAGTTGGTCCCCCCCTTTACTGCTATAACAGCCTTCACTCTTCTGGGAAGGCTTTCCACTAAATGTAAGAACATTGCTGCGGGGACTTGCTTGCATTCAGCCACAAGAGCATAAGTTAGGCCGAGCACTGATGTTGGGCGATTAGGCCTGAYTTGCAGTCGGAGTTCCAATTCATCCCAAAGGTGTTCGATGGGGTTGAGGTCAGGGCTCTGTGCAGGCCAGTCAAGTACACCAATCTCGACAAACCATTTCTGTATGGGCCTCGCTTTGTAAACAGGGGCATTGTCATGCTGGAACAGGAAAGGGCCTTTCCCAAACTATTGCCACAAAGTTGGAAGCACAGAATCATCTAAAATGTCATTTTATGCTGTAGCATTAAGATTTCCCTTCACTGGAATTAAGGGGCCTAGCCTGAACCATGAAAAACAGCCCCAGACCAGTATTCTTCCTCCACCAAACTGTACAGTTGGCACTATGCATTGGGGCAGGTAGCGCTCTCCTAATATCCGCAAACCCAGATTCGTCCGTCGGAGTGCCAGATGGTGAAGCGTGATTCATCACTCCAGAGAAGGCTTTTCCACTGCTCCAGATTACAATGGTGGTGAGCTTTACACCACTCGGTGGTAGCGTTCTGTGAGCTTATGTGGCCTACCACTTTGCAGCTGAGCTGTTGTTGCTCCCAGACATTTCCACTTCACAATAACAGCACTTACAGTTAACCGGGGCAACTCTTGCAAGGCAGAAATTTAACGAACTGACTTGTTGGAAAGGTGGCATCCTATGACGGTGCCACATTGAAAGTCAGTGAGCTCTTCAGTAAGGCCATTCTACTGCCATTGTCTGTCTGTGGAGATTGCAAGGCTTTGTGCTCGATTTTATACACCTGTCAGCAACGGGTGTGGCTGAAATAACCGAATCYAATAATTTGAAGGGCTGTCAGTGCATTCAGAAAGTATTCAAACCCGTTACGTTACAGCGCTAAATGTTTTTCCACATCAATCTACACACAATACCTCAATGACAAATCAAAAATGTGTTTTTAGACATTTTTACAAATCTATTTAAAAAAAAACTGATATATTACATTGACATAAGTATTCAGACCCTTTGCTATGAGACTCGAAATTGAGCTCAGGTGCATCCTGTTTCCATTGATCATCCTTGAGATGTTTTTACAACTTGATTGGAGTCCACCTGTGGTAAATTCAACTGATTGGATATGATTTGGAAAGGCACACACCTGCCTATATAAGGTCCCACAGTTTACAGTGCACGTCAGAGGAAAAACCAAGCCATGAGGTCGAAGGAATTGTTTTTAGAGCTCCGAGACAGGATTATGTTGAGGCACAGATCTGGGGAAGGGTACCAAAAGATTTCTGCAGCATTGAAGGTCTCCAAGAACACMGTGGCCCCCATCATTTATTAATRGAAGAAGTTTGGAACCACCAAGACTCTTCCTAGAGCTGGCCGTCCGGCCACACTGAGCAATCGGGAGAAAAGGACCTTAGTAAGGGACATGACCAAGAACCCGACGGTCATTCTGACAGAGCTCCAAAGTTCGTCTGTGGAGATGGGAGAACCTTCCAGAAGGACAACCATCTCTGCAGCACTCCACCAATCAGGCCTTTATGGTAGAGTGGCCAGATGGAAGCCTCTTGGAGTTTACCAAAAGGCACCTAAAGGATTCTCAGACATGAGAAATAAGATTATCTGGTCGGATGAAACCAAGAATGAGCTCTTTGGCCTGAATGCCAAGCGTGAGGTCTGGAGGAAACCTGGCACACAGCCAAGACAACGCATGAGTGGCTTCGGGACACGTCTCTGAATGTCCTTGAGTGGCCCGGACTTGAACCCGATCTAACATCTCTGGAGAGACCTGAAAATARCTGTGCAGTGATGCTCCCCATCCAACTTGAGAGAGCTTGAGAGGATCTGCAGAGAAGAATGGGAGAAACTCCCMAAATACAGGTGTGCCAAGCTGTATCCAGCTTGGATACTCGAGGCTGTAATCGCTAACAAATGTGCTTCAACAAAGTACTGAGTAAAGGGTCTGATTACCTATGTAAATGCAATATCTTTTATACATTTACTGACATTTCTAAAAACCTGTTTTTGCTTTGTCATTATGGGGTATTGTGTGTAGATTGATGAGGGGGAAAAATKGTTTAATCCATTTTAGAATAAGGTTGTAACATAACAACATGTGGAAGAAGTCAAGGGGTCTGAATACTTTCAGAAAACACTGTATATTTGGTTATGTGATCTTCCAAGACATTGATTCAGCTTTGATCTAACTTTAGTAAACAAGCACCATTGTGAGAAGTGGCAGAGCGAAGCTCCGGTGYGCTCAGGTAACTCTGCACGCCTGCAGTCTGCTGCCCTGAATGAGTAACACCTAACCTACTCTTTTGCCGTGCGCAAAATTTCGTGGTGCAGAAACGAGAGATCACATATGTGAGGTTGTTTTATGAAAATCTYGGAATATTTGGTTGGGTATGCAGTACGTGAGCAACTGCTGCCCCTCATGAGGAGTTGTGATTTGTTGTGGCCYCTACCCCTMTCAAAGTTGCCCATCCCTGGCCKATGACATTGGCCTACATCTCGTGTTGCGTTGCGCAGAATATCAGATCTSAACTGTTTAACATCACCAGTAGGCTAGGCTACCACATCCCTGTAATATACTGTATATCGTTTTATAAGAGAGGATTGTGCCTAGGCAACTGAAATAATCTTAATTTACTCCATTTTAAATTCAGGCTGTAACACAACAAAATGTGGAACAATTCAAGGGGTGTGAATACTTTCTGAATGCACTTGAAATTCCTTAAAAAGTGCCCACCCTCCCAAAAACACGCACACACATTGGGCCAATCAGAGTAATTTTGTAAATGCCAGATCTCTATGGCAAGATACATCATTCCCCCAAGTTTTCATGGAGACAGGTCCACAGTCCCTTCCCTGATTTCATTGTGGGGGACAATGAAATAATAGGATACATTTAGAAACGTGCAGATATTCAATTAAAATCAGTGAAGCAGGAGATATTTCTCTCTCTCTCTCTGATGACTATGTACAAGCAGTACAGACAGACTTAGCTAAAACTGTGTGCGGTGTGTGAGTGTATGTATGGCCACAAGGAGAGTAGATAATTGTCCCATTAATTGTTTTCCTATTTGGGCGTGGAGGAAGCCGACAGTGATCCATTAGCTCTGGTCTTTGGTGGCTCTGACTCGCTGTCTCTTTCATATCAAATGCGATCTGGAATAGATGGTGGATAACGGGAAGAACTACGACAAAGATGAAGATAACAATGTCTGCATCCCAAATGGCACCCACCCTATTCCCTATATAGTGGCCAGGCCAGGGCCTATGATCAAAAGTAGTGCACTATATAGGGAAAAGGGTGCCATTTGGGATGCACCCAATAACAATCCTGACAGATGGTGATAGTGGAGGGGTGATTGCAGTGATGGTGATGACTTGTAATGATGGTGGTGATGATAAGAATGATAATGGGGGATAAAAAGGATGATGACTTGGATGATGATGACTTTGATGATAATGGCCGTAACGGCAATGACAATATAAGAGGAAGGCGATGGGAGATACTGACCAAACGGATAGCAATGTAAAGCCAAGGGAAGACAAGAGAAGAGACGGGAATAAGAAACAAACCAATCTCTCTAAACTAAACTACAGCATAAAGTTGACAGGGCAGCCGAAGCAATGACATAATTGTAACAAATCGTATTCTGCAGGGAACGTAACAGTGCTTATTTCCAAACTAYGGCCTCCACTGAACAATAMGTCTATATTTCCATATTTCCATATTTCATATGGGACCCATCTTGTAACTTCTGCTGATTCCTCATCTGTGTGACACAACCTGGTGGTGTAATCTCTCCCTTTCACTTTCCACTGTGGTATTGTAAATAAATTGTATTGTCAAAATAGCACATCTCATCTCAAAAAAGGTTCCACTTCATATAAAGTTAGGTGAGAAAACAATCAAGAGAAGCAGAGGAGAAGATSTTAGGATTTAATAAGTAAGCGTTCGAGTGACAAGCAAACAATGCACGCGGAGTTCTCTGTCTAGCAAAACCAAACCTGTAACCTAATCACTTTATTGAAGAAAAACAATCTTAAAAGCAACACAGAACTACATCTAGCACATACAGTATCTACAAAATGTACACACTCACGAAGTTGAATCATCCAATAGTCCACACGCTGAGTTTGTCAGTGTACCTTGTACGAGTTGTATCAGGCTAAGTTTGGGTGTATGTATGTGAACCCAGGAAGATAAAGCATAGGTAAAGTATTTTTAAGGTTGCAAAATGCCGATACYTTTCCCAAAATGCCTAGGTTTTCCAGAATCACGGTTAGAAGATTCCTGCAATCAGGAGCGAATAAACAGGAAATCTGTGAATCCTTCAACCAGAATTTCAGGAAAACCTCGACATTTTGGGAACGTCTTGAAACCCTAGTAACAATCCAATCAGGGAGTGGTTTGTTGTACTGACCTGTCGATGATTCCACACATGTCAATCTGCAGGTCGCTGTAGTTTCCTATCAGCATCTGTTGCACCTTGATCAGGTCCACAGCATTATTATCCACATGGATGTGTCTCATACAGCCTTGGAACACGTTGAAAGGGTTTCTGCACTCCTGGTTAGTCTTGCTATCCGGGCAACCTGTGTTAGACCAAACGATAGCCATCAATCAATAGCCATTCCCTAGTAGGACTTAAGTAGGCAATTAAGGGCATTACCCCATGATAAAGAATTGCGTAGATATGTGATATCTTATATGAATGTACATTGTTCATACAGTAGCGAAGCAGAGTATATTCATGATTGTCTAGAAAAAATACCATATAGTGCAACTCAAGCTCAAGGCCAAGTGTTGAACACAGGAGATTTTCTAAGCATAAGTGTTATTCTGCCTGGTTTCGAGTGTGTTTAGACCGTGGACACCGAGCTGGTGCTGCCTGCCTGCCTGGCTCTCTGGTTACACTGCTGGCTAAAGGTAATTAAATGGCATGACAAGCCTGCTGAAGAGCCTTTGCTGAGAGGAGAGGAGGCGAGGAGAGGGACAGAAAGAACAGCTCAGAAGCAGAACTGATTGAGAAATGAAGGGCGCTAAAGATGAGACGGAGGATGAGGAGCAGAAAGATGAGGAGGGGAGGGGAGGGGAGGCGAGAAGAGAGGAGGACAGAGAGACCAGCTCAGAAGCAGAACAGAGAGAACTGAGAAGAGCTAAAGAGATGGAAGAGGAGGATTAGGAGGAGGAGAGGAGAGAGGAGAGGGGGACAGAGAGAGCAGCTCAGAAGGCAAACAGAGAAACACTGCTCTAAGGGAAGCTAAATTGGAGGAGGACAGATCCTGCAGTCTGGTTAAGAAGTTATATGCTTCTTTGCACTAAGCCCAGAGATCAAATGCTACTGGTCCAATTCAAATCTTGATACATTTATGCACCAACAGTAGTCAAGTTACACTTGCCTATCTAACTACAATTAGGATTAGTCCCTGGAAATCCAAGCAGTATTTACACTTAAGGCCCAGAGTTTTTCCTGGTCATGTGACACAGTCAGGAAAAACTTGGGGCCAATGTCTGATGTAAGTGTGTTGCTCTCTCTTACCTCCAAAGAAGAGGTTGTTTCCTGATACCACGGGAAAAGATGGGCTGGCATGAGCCGTGGAGCTTTCCTCTTTATCCACAGTGATGGYCAGACGACCTCTTCTTGCAGTCAGGTCTACTGAATGCCACTGGCCGTCGTTCAGACCGAACCCTGTAGACAGAGCAGACACAACAACGTGTCAGAGTCAGCGTTTCACAACAGTAAGCTGCTCTCAGATAACTCGATATTCCGCATAACAAAGTCTTAGGGTTGTTTTACTTTTCCAGTGATTAGCTATCTCGGGTAATAAGACTGTGTTATTCTCTGAAATAAAAACAGCACATGGAAAACAAACGTAAAACAACAACCAGATGTTACTATTGATCTGACCTGTGACAACGTCCAGTAGGATCCTGCCAGCCTTGTGTATCTGCAGCCTGACTCTGGTCTCGCTCAGGTAGAGCCACAGGCTCCCCACCTGCTGCTGGAGGTCAAAGGTTAACAGAAGGCCCGCTCTGTTCCAGGTCCGGAACTGCAGGCTGATCGCCACACCAACCGCCACCAAGGCAACCCCGCCGCCACCGGCGTCTCTCTGCTGTAGAGCTGCACCCGGCAACTGGAGGAAACTCTGGGCGCCTGCGAACGTCACTGGGACGGAGACCGGCTCAGCACAAGTAAAGGTCACATTGCCCTGAAGAAGAAAAAAAGAAAAAAAAACGATAATAATATCGAAATATGAAAAACATAAATATTAATTCGACCTCAGCGAGAAGGTGAAATAAAGCTAAGGGCCATCTGACCTGAGTATATCGGGAATAGCAATAGAAGAGATCTAGCTAATCAGCTACATTTCCTGAAGGAGAACATTCATAATACATATTATCATAATGACAGTCCTCAAACTTATAGTGACATGGTCTCAGGACATTAGCAGAGCAAACGAAGAGGACTGGTGTCAAAAGCTAAACTGGCTGAGCCATACTGAGCGCTGCGCTCAATCATTGTTTTGCTTCAGTTAAAACAACGTTGAGCACAGCGTTCAGTTATGATTTAAACAGGTTAGTTAAATGCAGATTTCTGAAGTAATGACTGCAGGCTGTCTGTGTGTCTGAGAGTACGGTTTGGACATCTAGTATGTTGGCCATTGTTGTTGGATACTGGTAGAAATGAAGGTTTCATGGTCCCTTGCTGAGGCAGCAAAAGTGATGTATTACAGTACTGTCTAGCCCAAAGGGATATCAGGGAGGTATCTTTATAGCAGTTTGGCTTTGCTGTTCAGTAACTCCAAGAGGGAAACAGTAGCAGTCAAAGTGATATACAGCAACACATGTAGTGTAAAGCGCTTACAGTGTGCTACAGTAGTGAACAGAAACTTCAGGCCCAGAAAAMTGACAAAGAAAATGTTATGTCCTTAAAGTGTAATCCTTTGGCTGGCTGTCTTTCTTTAGTTTTTTATGAAATCATTACCCTCATTAACGTCCTTATTACATTTAAACACGTGGTAATGTCTCATCTCTGGCTACTGATCATCTCTTTTTTAGATTGAGGGTGTTTATTCATTTCGATGCAAAACCTAAAAATCTTTTCCACATGGATTATTTCTCATTTCTCCCTACTTCATGTTGGAGTGGTTAAGGTAATCATTTACAAGATGGAAATGTGTTCAGGAGAGAGCTAAATACCATCTAGAGGGATTTAGCTCCACAAAAGAAGACTCTCTGCTCCCTTCTCATCATGGATTTGTTGAATTAATTAATGGACCAATCAATATGAAAATAACCAATTTCTGTATTGAGTAGGGTCATAGCATTAGGGTCATAGTAGGGTCATAGCATTTTAGATGACGGTATTTGGCCAGCAAATGAACAAGGTCACCGTAATAACTGTATGAATAGCATTTTTTTTGTTTATTTACTTTATTTTTACTCCGCTCTTGACTGCATGTGCTGGCAATCTTTTAGACAATTGAGAAACAGATGTACTATCTCGTTTAAGAAAATGGTTTGGACACACATACTCATTCATGGGTTTTTCTTATTTTTTTTTTTACTATTTTGTAGAATTGTAGAATAATAGTGAAGACATCAAAACTATTAAATAACATATGGAATCATGTAGTAACCAAAAAAGTGTTAAACAAATCAAAATATATTTGAGATTTGAGATTCTTCAAAGTAGCCATCCTTTGCCTTGAGGACAGCTTTGCACCGTTGTGGAARAACTTGACTGGCCTGCGCAGAGCCCTGACCTCAACACTCTTGGCATTCTCTACTTTTTCAGCTCCATCTTYGACTCTGCTGGTGATCTTTCTAAATTATAGAAAACAGTAAATGAACTGAAGTTTACAAATTCATCTTCTTCCCTGCATAAGCAAGTTCTGTCGTACTCTGGTATCATAACTCAGAAGAATGGGATAAGTGAGGCTATTAATCATCATTTTATTTCGGCAGGCTTTTTATTTAAGAGAAAACGGTGGTTCAATTGACCCTGGTCAGTCAATCAGCCTCTAGCTGACTCAACGGTTAACCCGTCAACTTCTAGTTAATCTTTATTTTAATTTCAACAACTTACTACAGTGATGTTATTCCAAGATGGCGTAGCAGTCGGACGTGTGTTTGTCTTGTCCCGTGTAAATAGTCCTCGTTTTTTTTTTTCGTATGCATTTCGTATATATTTTAATTTCACTTTCCATTTAGGAACTGAATATACATTCCGCCTCACCCAATGTGGTACGGATCTGCTATTTCTTTTATACTTTAGAACCGTAACCCCAATCAGAAGCTAGCCAGATAACTAGCTACTAGCTAGTAGTCAGTTAGCCACTGCTGCGGTCTTCACCCTTAACTCGGACACCAGCCAGCTTCAGCTCGGGCCAATACCTGCCAGTCTGCAAGCGCCGATTTATCAACCCAGAGCATATAGGACTGCTTTTTCACTACCACATCACCGGATTTTTTTTTCTTCTACTTCATCACCGGATTTCAGCCGCAGGCTCTGGACATTTGACCTTGATTTGCAGCTAGCTAGTGCAACGTGTGTCTATTGGTATTCGTGCAGCTAGCAGCGCAACCGTGCATTGGCACGTCGATCGAGAACGTATTCATTCCGGAGCTAGCTGAGGAGCTCCATCAGCCATTCCTGGGCTACAGTCACCTATCCGGACCCGTTTTTTTTTTTTTTTGTTGTTGCTGCAGATACGGAGCCCACGGGCCTTCACGACTGACTGCCGACGTTATCTGCCCGAGGGAGTCCAACCACCCCCCCCGTTACCTAACACCGCATCTTAGCTGTCTTATCGGCTGCTATCTGAAAATATCGGACAATTATTATTTATTATTATTTTCTTTTTTTTCTTGGGCACTATACTAACCTTGGATTGATCCCCTCTACCACACGGAACCCCACTAACCTACCGACGGAAACGCACGAGGTATCTACAAATAGACCCTCCACTATGCTATCTTGCTACCGATAGCCTCTACCCGGCCTACTGTCTGGATCGCCCCCAAAACCAACTCTACTCACTGGACCCTTATTGATCACTCGTTAAGCATGCCTCTCCTTAAAGAATATGCCTTGTCCATTGTTTGTTCTGGTTTTTGGTTTCATAGACACCTGCTCACTACCATATCCAACCTCTCAGTTCCACCACCACACATATGCGATGACATCACCTGGTCTGATGTTTCTAGAGACAATATCTCTCTCATCATCACTCAATACCTAGGTTTACTCCACTGTATTACATCCTACCATACCTTTGTCTGTACATTATTCCTTTAAGCTATTTTATCGCCCCCAGAAACTTCCTTTTACTCTCTGCTCTAGTAGCTCTAGACGACCAATTCTCATAGCTTTTAGCCGTACCCTTATCCTACTCCTCCTCTGTTCCTCTGGTGATGTAGAGGTGAATCCAGCCCTGCATACCTAGCTCCACTCCTATTCCCCAGGCGTCTCTTTTGATTCCTGTAACCGTAAATAGCCTTGGCTTCATGCAACATTAGAAGCCTCCTCCCTAAGTTTGTTTTGTTCAGCTTAGCACACTCTGCCAACCCGGATGTTTTAGCCGTGTCGATCCTGGCTTAGAAAGACCACCAAAAATTCAGACATTTTCATCCCCAATTACAAGATTTTCAGCAAGATAGAACGGCCAAAGGGGCGGTGTTGCAATCTCTGCAAAGATTGCCTGCAGAGTTCTGTTTTACTATCCAGGTCTGTTCCCAAACAATTTGAACTTCTACTTTTAAAAATCCACCTCTCTAAAAACAAGTCTCTCACCGTTGCCGCCTGCTATAGACCACCCTCTGCCCCCAGCTGTGCTCTGGACACTATATGTGAACTGATTGCCCCCATCTATCTTCAGAGCTCGTGCTGCTAGGCGACCTAAATTTGAACATGCTCAACACCCCAGCCACCCTACAATCTAAGCTTGATGCCCTCAATCTCACACAAATTATCAATGAACCTACCAGGTACCACCCCAATTCCGTAAACACGGGTACCCTCATAGATATCATCCTAACAAACTTGCCCTCCAAATACACCTCTGCTGTTTCAACACAGAGATTCAGCGATCACTGCCTCATTGCCTGCATCCGTAATGGGTCAGCGGTCAAACGACCTCCACTCATCACTGTCAAACGCTTCCCTGAAACACTTCAGCGAGCAGGCCTTTCTAATCGACCTGGCCGGGTATTCGGAAGGATATTGATCTCATGCCATTCAGTAGAGGATGCCTGGACATTTTTTAAAATGCCTTCCTCACCATCTTGAATAAGCATGCCCATTCAAGAAATTTTAGATCCAGGAACAGATATAGCCCTTGGTTCTCTACCTGACCTGACTGCCCTTAACCAACAGAAAAACATCCTATGGCGTTCTGCATTAGCATCGAACAGCCCCCGTGATATGCAACTTTCAGGAAGCCAAAACCAATACACAGGCAGTTAGAACAGCCAAGCTAGCTTTTTCAAGCAGAAATTGGCTTCCTGCAAACCAAATTCAAAAAGTTCTTGGACACCGTAAAAGTCCATGGAGATAAGAACACCTCTCCCAGCTCAACCGCTCTAAGATAGGAAACACTGTCACACCGACAAATCCACTATAATTTAGAATTTCAATAAGCATTTTTACTACGGCTGGCCATGCTTTCCACTGGCTACCCTACCCCGGACAACAGCACTGCCCTCCCCTCTGCTACTCGCCCAAGCCTTCCCCATTTCTCTTCTCCTCAAATACAGTCAGCTTGATGTTCTAAAAGAGGCTGCAAAATCTGGACCCTTACAATCAGCCGGGCTAGATAATCTGGACCCTTTCTTTCTAAAACTATCTGCTGAAATTTGGCCACCCCTATTACTAGCCTCTTCAACTCTCTTTCGTGTCGTCTGAGATTCCCAAAGATTGGAAAGCAGCTGCGGTTATCCCCCTCTTCAAGGGGGGACACTCTTGACCTAAAGCTACAGACCTATATCTATCCTCCCTGCCTTCTAAGGTCTTCGAAGCCAAGTCAACAAACACGATTACCGACCATTCGAATCCCACCATTACCTTCTCGCTATGCAATCTTGTTTCAGAGCTGGTCATGGGTGCACCTCAGCCACGCTCAAGGTTCATAAACGATATCTTACCGCCATCGATAGGAAACAATACTGTGCAGCCGTATTCATTGACCTGGCCAAGGCTTTTGACTCTGTCAATCACCACATTCCTCATCGCAGACTCGACAGCCTTGGTTTCTCTAATGATTGCCTCGCCTGGTTCACCAACTACTTCTCTGATCGAGTTCAGTGTGTTCAAATCGGAGGGTCTGTTGTCCGGGCTCTGGCAGTCTCTATGGGGTGCCACGGTTTCATTCTTGGACCGATCTCTTCCTGTATACAGTCAATGATGTCGCTCTTGCTGCTGGTGATTCTCTATCCACCTCTACGCAGACGACACTATTCTGTATACTTCTGGCCCTTCTTTTGACACTGTGTTAACAACCCTCAGGCGAGCTTCAATGCCATACAACTCTCTTCCGTGGCCTCCAATTGCTCTTAAATAAAGTAAAACTAAATGCATGCTCTCAACCGATCGCTGCCTGCACCTGCCCGCCTGTCCAACATCACTACTCTGGACGGCTCTGACTTAGAATATGTGGACAACTACAAATACCTAGGTGTCTGGTTAGCGTAAATCTCCTTCCAGACTCACATCAAAATCTTCCAATCCAAAGTCAAATCTAGGAATTGGCTTCCTATTCCGCAACAAAAGCATCCTTATTCATGCTGCCAAACATACCTTGTAAAACTGACATCCTACCAATCCTCGACTTCGTGATGTCATTTACAAAATAGCCTCCAAACCCTACTCAATAAATTGGATGCAGTCTATCACAGTGCCATCCGTTTTGTCACCAAAGCATATACTTACCCACACTGCGACCTGTACACTCTCGTGGCTGGCCCTCGCTTCATACTCGTCGCCACGAAACACTGGTTCCAGGTCATCTACAAGGACCTGCTAGGTAAAGCCCCCTTATCTCAGAGCGCTGGTCACCAATGCAGCACCTACCTGTAGCCCGCGCTCCAGCCAGGTATATTCTCTAGTCACCCCAAAAACCAATTCTTCCTTCTTGGACGCGCTCTCCTCCTTCCAGTTCTCTGCTGCCAATGACTGGAACGATACTACAAATCTTCTGAAACTGGAAACATTATTTCCCTCACTAGCTTTAAGCACCAGCTGTCAGAGCAGCTCATAGATTACTGCACTGTACATAGGCCCTCCTATAATTTAGCCCAAACAACTACCTCTTTACCTACTGTATTTTATTTATTTATTTTTGTTGCTCCTTGCACCCCCATTATTTCTGTCTCTACTTTGCGCTTTCTTCCATGCAAACCAACCATTCCGTGGTTTTTTAGTTTTTATTTTACTTGCTGTTGTTGTATTCACTTCGCCTCCATGGCCTTTTTATATTTATTTATTTATTTATATATTTGTTTGCGCTTCCCCTCCCTTATCTCACCTCACTTGCTCACATTGTATATAGACTTTTTTTTTTCACTGTATTATTGACTATATTTTTTTACTCCATGTGTAACTATGTGTTGTGTATGTGTCGAACTGCTTTTGCTTATCTTGGCAGGTCGCAATTGTAAATGAGAACGTGTTCTCAATTTGCCTACCTGGTTAAATAAAGGTTAATAAAAATAAATAAAACAAATTAAAAAAATAATAATGTGTTAGATGTGCACTTGTGTAGATTGACGTTAAAAAAAAAGGCATATCCACTTGGCTCAATACGTTTGATCCTTTTTTTGCATGTGCAGCTCTTGTACCCCGATTGCTGTGCCTAACCAATACTTCTGTTACCTGACGATATATTGACTCTATTATATCGCCAATATTGCGCATTACATTATTGCCGTAGCTGTAAATGATTAGATCCTTGATTTCTCAGCTAAGAACTTTCTTATCTTTGAACATCTATTCCAAATGAATATTCGTCGGGTGTGTCTAAAACCAGGTTCATGACTATCTCTGCTGCATCCCTAGTACAAATGATGTGTTTAACTGTATGGATAAAAGGCAACATTTGCCCTCTATTCAGTTGACCTGTCAAAGCGCCGTTTCGATACTGTTGATCACTCACTGCTTAATTCAGAGGCTTTCCTCAATTGGCCTAGATCAGCCTCGCGCATAATGGTTTAAAAATGATTACAGGAAGGAACTTGCATGATATATCTACTGAATGTGTTAAAATCAGGTTCCTCTGGGATATGTATGAAATGTGTGACCGCAAGGGACGAACTTCTGGGTCCTGTAGTTCTTAATGTTTACATTAACAATATCGACTTGTCTCTAAAAAATTGTAACCTGCATTGTATGCCGATGATACTGTTTTGTATGCTATTGYCMCCACGGTTGACTAGGCTCTATCTGAACTACAGTCTGCCTTCATTGTATTACAGAAAAACTTTATTGACCTGAAATTAGTACTGAATGYCGGTAAAAYGAAGTATATGTTATTCTCTAGAGCACATAMAAATAAGTCCGATGATTTAAGCATATGTAGTTTGGATGGTGTACATATTGATCGTGTCCCTGCTTACAAATATCTGAGCGTCTGGATAGATGAAAAGCTGTCTTTAAAAAGCATATTGATGACTTAGTTAAGAAGCTGAGAATTAAAATGGGCTTCTATAGAAATCATGTTAAATAGTAGAAAGCAGATTATTCAGTCGATGGTCCTAGACTATGGCGACATCATCTATATGAACGCAGCTGCCACGTCATTAAAGCCGTTAGATGCAGTTTATCATAGCGCACTGCGCTTTATTACCGCCAACAATTTTAGAACTCATCATGGTATTCTATATCAGAAAAACCCTCTTTGATGTCACGTAGGTTGATACACWATAATTTTTAATAATGMCCTTTTACAAATAGTCCCATAATATCATTACTAAACTTCAGACATACCACACCAGTCTCATGGATGGCTAACTCTGGAAATTACTTTTGTCTCYACTGAGTTAGGTAAATCAGCTTTTTGTTTTTTTTGCACCTTATTTGTGGAACAATCTTCAAACTGTTGTTAAATTTGATGTTCTGGTGCCTCTAGGGCAATTCAGAACGCTGATTAAAGACCTTATTATGGATGAATGTGTTTGTGTTTTCTACCTGCTTTCATTTKGATGTGTTTAATTTCGGTCATTTATGTAATTCAGGGCTCATCTGTAAAAGAAACATTGGTCTCAGTATGAGATAAAATAAAGGTTAAATAAAATGTAAGTATTCTAACTCCTAATTCAATGCATTAGTTAACATCATTTGAAAAAACATTCTACATGACCRTGGAAATTATTGCATCACAAATCGAGGCAGCCATTGYGAGTGTACCCATGAGTTTACCAGTCAAATTGTCAGGGYTAGAGGTTTCAAGCCAATTTTAATCATTCTATTTCTGTGCGCTACTGCATTGTGGGAGAAATCAAAGACTTGTTTGCTTGTTTCAGAAAGTAAGTAACAAAGTTTCTTCATGTTTAAGAGTCCATGTTATGGCAGAAATAGACTTAACCGCAAAAATGTCCAACCGTCTCGTCTTCAGTCAGCTGTTCGTTTTTTTGGGGGGTGCCAGCCCTAGTATTGACTACAACAGCTGTCCAGTATATACACAATTCTTCGTCGGGTTAAAGCAGGGTGGAAGCACCATCCAAACCTCATAAATAGTTGAGGATGTTTGTTATTTTCCAAGGCAACTCCAAAAAATACAGCTCAATATACACATCACCACACAGAAACTGACCTGTGCTCAAATATCTGTTCTTTTTTAGATACATTTTGGACTATTCCACTTGTTTCATTGTCACAGCCAGTCAAGCTCAATCAAGGTCAACTACTGTATTTGAAAGAAAACAAATACTACTTSAAACCAGGTCAGAGGATACGCACARTACAAACCATCCAAAGTTCCCCAGGGTCGTATTCTCTAAACACCAAACAGATKAAAACTGATTTTAAACGGGAAGGGACTACCTGAACTAGTGCACACCTGAAAACCTTTTCCGATGTGCACTATACCAGAACCTCCAACAGCACACATTTTTGTTGTAGCCCCAGACAAACTCACCTGATACAACTCAATGAGAGCTTGATGATTASTTGACAAATTGAATCAGGTGTSCTTGTCCGGGGCTATAACAAACATGTGTGCTGTTGGGGGTCCTGGARGACTGGAGTTGGGAAACACTGCACTATACGACCAAGGCTGAGGTAACATACCGTGATGGAGACCTCCTGGTGCTGCTTGGCCAGATCATTCACGTTCACCTCATTCCAGAGAAGGTTCTCAAGACACCCATGGAAGTTCCTTAGGGACATAACCTTCTGTGTTCCATGGCACTGGACGCCGCCAAAGGTTATCTTGTGAAAGAACATCCAGCCAATGTTAACATTCTGAAATGTTCTTACCTACATTATCATGACAAGCGACTATGATATAGTAACATGTTTGAACTAGTGGTGATAGAATAGGATTGGAAGTGGTTCATCAATGACCTATATTTAGGAAGTAATAAAAGGCCAAGTAAAGTAAGTCACTATCACATTAAAGTAAACTAAGTAATTATCACATTAAAGTAAAGGGAAGTAGTTATCACATTTTGTGTCTTCAGGTAGGGTCAACAATGGCACTGTACACATAACTGTCTCAGTAGGTCTTACGTAGACTATGACCAGAAGTGAATTCTGTTTCAATTTCAATAGAAAATGATTTCCAACACCCATTTATTAAAAACAGTCTAGAAATATTGTATGGAGGTCGGGTTAACCTTTTACTGAAATGGGCTAAATCAGGAGGTCGGGTTAACCTTTTACTGAAATGGGCTAAATCAGGAGGTCGGGTTAACCTTTACTCGAAAATGGGGCTAAATCAGGGGCATGCAGAGTGTTTCTTTTTAGTCTTAAACCAAATCTGACATTTGAACAAAAAAAATACACCTCACACACATGGTTATGGCTTAAAGAAGAAGACACCAGCACCATGTCAGATAGAGTTGAAATGTATTCAAACTTTGAGTTTGAATCCCAATATTACACTTCATTTATACATCACAGAGGACAAAATATAACAAAAACCGTTTGACATAGAAATAGTGGAGTTAGGCGTAAAGATAAAATAAAAATGTATTAATAAATTATGAAAAAATGTTAACATTCTCCCATGAGCCACTTGAGGGCAATTTGGTAATTTGACTGTTATTGATTTGAATATTATTTTGTACGCGCTTGGATGAATCACTCTTGTAGGAATTCAGTGCTATTAACATTCCGTTATAGAAAGCTATAACTCTATTAACTAAATACATATAGTTTTATTGTTTGTTCGTGTGTGTGTGTCTCTGGTGTGTGTGTCTCCTGTGTATGTACGTTGACAGTATCTGTGAACACATCTGTTAGAGACAAATGGAGCATGCTATTTGGGAGAGCAGAGAGAATCAGGATATTGGTTGTGTGTGTGTGTGTGTGTGTGTGTGTGTGTGTGTGTGTGTGTGTCTATGTATCTGTGGAATGATTTGAGGAACAGGTCACATACAACACACCTCGTTTATCTCAAAAGGACTGAGTTCTGCAGGGACCTGGATCTGCTGAGTGCTTTTATCCACAGTGAAGTTGACATGGCCTCTAACGCGCTCGATGGCTACATGGTGCCAGTGCAGGTCATCTAGAAGACTACCCAGTGACACGACCGTGTGGCTCTCAGGACCAGGAGAGGCACTTTTACCTAGAATACAACAGAGAGTYTGGTAGAAGGGAAAGTGTTTTCCTTTCTAGGACAAGCAATGCTAAAAGAAGGAATGTTTCCAGCACTGGAGGCTGGTGAGGGGAGGATGGTTCATAGTTATGACTGGAATGGAACWAACAGAATGGTATCGTACACATGGAACTCATGTTTTTGATGTGTTTGATACCATTCCATTCCAGCTATTAATATGAGCTCGTCCTCCCAGGTAAAGTGCCACAAGCAACAAMTGGTTTTCAGTGTTTAGGTCACCACATACTGAAATATTCAAGAGATACAAATAGCAGTAAGAGAGGCGCCAGTCAACCACTCAATCTATCAAGCAACATGACTTCCAAGCAGTCAACTGAAGTGACTCAGGGAAAAACAGTTGAATAGTGMAAAAGTCTTGAGGGCTCAGTGTTTTCAATGTTTTAAACTACAATAGATAGTTAATTGAACCTCAGACAGGAGATGCGTTTGCATCCCAAATGGCACCCTAGTCCCTACACAGGGCCCTGGTCAAATTAAGTGCACTACATAGGGAATAGRGTGSCATTTGAGAATCATACAGAGGCAACAACATCATTAACAGAGATTRCATGCTGCACGGACCTCAAGAAAATAGGAATGTGTGTCACTTTAAMACATTAATTATGTAGATGTTATTTGTATGATGTCAGATTASTTGAGAAGAGATGGGGATGGGGCACGATTAAGAGGTTTTGAGGGCGAGCCTCACAAACAAATAAATATCAGTTTATTGGTATTGATTAACTGAGCTGCAAACTTATTCCGTCACCAAGGCAGTTTGGCCTATACCTAGGGTGCCTCCCAAATAGCCCTATTCACCACAATTATAGAGCATTACTCTTTGACGCAGGGGCCAAAGAGCTCGCTGCCAAAAGGTAGTGCAGCTACTGTACATAAGGAGTGGAGGTGTCTCTAAGGCCCACACCTGATCCCCATGAGCAGATTGCTGAGGGAGGTCTCGTGCAGAGTAGTAGTCTTAAAAAAACTTTTTTTGCTCTGGTGTCAAACTTGAACAACTCTCCTCTGATCAATCTTTCAGAGTGTCAAGATTGGGACGAGGTGTCGTATCTACATTTTACATTAGCATTTAAGTCATTTAGCAGACTCTTATCCAGGAGCGAGTTACAAATTGGTGCAGTTCACCTTATGATACTCCAGTGAACACCACTTTACATAGTGCATCTAACTCTTTTAAGGGGGGAGGGGGGTTAGAAGGCATTACTTTAGTGCTAATCGTAGTATTCCTTAAAGAGGTGGGTTCAGGTGTCTCGGAAGGTGGTGCATTTGACTCGGCTGACCTGCGTCGTGAGAGTTTGTGTTCCACATTGGGAGTGCCAGAGCAGCGAACATTTTGACTGGGCTGAGCGGGAACTGTACTTCCTCCTAGAGGTAGGGAGGCGAAGCAGGCCAGAGGTGGATGACGCATGCCCTTTGTTTCGGGGTAGGGCCTGATCGAGCTGAGGTACGGAGGTGCCGTTCCGCTCAACAAGCTTCCTTAGGCAAGCCATGGTTTGTAACGATGCGAGCTTCAAACGGAAGCCAGTGGAGAGAGGGAGCGGCGGGTGACGTGAGAGAACTTGGGAAGTTGAACACAAGACTTGCGGCGTTCTGGAGAGTATCTTCACAGTGTCAAGAGTTAAGCACGGATGACTTTGTAATTAAGAGCAGTGTTGTTATAAACAGGACTTCCAAAACTCAGGAACATCCCAAATGTACCCTATACCTATATAGTGCACTACTTTGACCAAGACCATTGAGACACCAACATAAACCATGCTGGTGAACATCTGCTCGGGTACAGTGATGTTAAAGAAGACATTTTGGATAGAAATAGAATAATAGATGACAACGAGCACACAGCAAGGTACAGCATCTTTATACATATTATATATTCTGCACAAAGTCATTTGTTGAGAGGCCATCTGAAACCAGCCTTTTTATGTTCAGGTAAGTGCCAAAATAAGGAAACATTCAAGATACAGTGTCTTAATATGGTGTTGGCCCCCACAAGCCAGAAAAGCTTGAATGCACCTTGGTGTAGATTGCTACCAAGTGTCTGAACTCTATTGGGGGGGATGAGAAATCATTTGTTCGAGAGAAATTCCCAGAAGTTAATTTTGT
>NC_036842.1:5708350-5720477 GCF_002910315.2 Salvelinus sp. IW2-2015 | reverse complement strand
GTTTGGCCTATACCTAGGGTGCCTCCCAAATAGCCCTATTCACAATTTAGAGCATTACTTTTGACCAGGGCCAATAGAGCTCTGCTCAAAAGTAGTGCACTACTGTACATAGGGAGTAGGGTGCTCTAAGGCCCACACCTGATCCCCATGAGCAGATGTGAGGGAGGAGTCTCGTGGCAGAGTTAGAGTCTTAAAAACACATTATTTTGCTCTGGTGTCAAACTTGAACAACTCTCCTCGTGATCAATCTTTCAGAGGGTAAGATTGGACGAGGTTGTCGCTATCTCACAGTGTCAAGATCGAAGCACGGATGACTTTGTAATTAAGAGCAGTGTTGTTATAAACAGGACTTCCAAAACTCAGGATACATCCCAAATGGTACCCTATACCTATATAGTGCACTACTTTTGACCAAGACCCATTTGAGACACAACATAAACCATGCTGGTGAACATCTGCTCGGGTACAGTGATGTTAAAGAAGACATTTTGGGAATAGAAATAGAATAATAGATGACAACGAGCACACAGCAAGGTACAGCATCTTTATACATATTATATATTCTRCACAAAGTCATTTGTTGAGATGGCCATCTGAAACCAGCCTTTTTATGTTCAGGTAAGTGCCAAAATAAAGGAAACATCAAGATACAGTGTCTTAATATGGTGTTGGGCCCCCACAAGCCAGAAAAGCTTGAATGCACCTTGGTGTAGATTCTACAAGTGTCTGGAACTCTATTGGGGGGGATGAGAAATCATTTTTCGAAGAGAAATTCCAGAATTAATTTTGTTGATGGGAAACCGCTGTCTCGGGCACTGCTCCAGAATGTCCCTTAAGGGTTAAATTGTTTTATTGGTTAACATCGTTTTCCTGCTCATCAAATCATTCGGGTACCACTCGTGTCCTGTGGATGGGGGCATTGTCATCCTATGGGGGCATAGCCATGGTAGCCAAAATAATGGCCAAAATAATAACCCTAAGCATAATGGGATGTTAATTGCTTAATTARCTCAGGAACCACACCTGTGTGGAAGCACCTGCATTCAATATACTTTGTATCCCTCATTTATTCACGTGTTTCCATTATTTTATCAGTTACCTGTATATGTCTGCTGTTGACCAAGGAAATGCASAGGTCTTATTTAAAGAGGCAACCATAAAAGCCATAACTCTCCTTTGATGGGGTAGCGAATACTTTGTGTCTGAAAGATCTGGTTCATATAATGTCATTATATTTGCTGGAGAATAAACTGGAATACTCAGGGGGACAGCCTGAAAAGAGCATAATTTAATTTGTATTTATGCAATTATGTTACCGTCGTTTGCTGCAACTATAAATCAGATGACCAATTAGGGCAATAAATAATCATATCTACAGATGTAGGATCTTAATTTGATATGTTGTTGCTGAGAATGGTCCTGCAAAGCAGGAAATGCAAACTTGTGGTGTATTTGTGTTTCAAAAAGGCTTCTAAAGTTTGTAATTCCCACTTAGAATTGTCAGACTTGATTTGCCCTAACTAAAAATGTATCAACACCTACACAAATGTCCATTAATTGTAATCCACATAATAATTCAAATTTCCTGTTGCTGCATGATTATTTTCCTGCTATAGCAAATTGGCTCAAATTCAGATGTAGGATCTTAATTTGAGACAGTTTGCTACAGCAGGAAAATAATCCTGCAGGTCTACATCAGATGCTGGTGGAAGGAGCTATAGGAGGAGGGGCTCCTCCCACCAGCCTCCTCTGGTCTACATGTATCATTGACAGAAAGGTTAAAGTCATTAAGAATGATGAGGGCAAGGCTTGTTGCCATATAATTGCTCTGACTTAGGTTTATAGACTGCCGGTCTCAAAATTACAACCAACTGATGGCAGCATTACCGCAAAAATGGAGGAGGCAAGTGGAAAGGGGAAAAATTTAAGGAACTTTTGTCGGCCCTGCATTAAATACCAAAATTGGCTATAGAAAATTGTGAAAAATAAAAAGTATACCAGTTTTATTTAAGGACCAAAAAATGTACAGCTGCACCATACAGGTTGCAAAATAGTTTGGTGAATAGATTTTCGATGTACCASAAAACCACGCCGGATTCAAAACTTAGAATGTTTCTATTTAATTCTACAAAATTCTTGCAACCAATAGAATATATGAAGGATACAACCATCGCAGCTCTGCAGAATCATTAGATCACTTGTTTTGGTACTTCCCATATGTAACTTGTGTTTGGTCGCAGGTTCAGRAATGGCTGAAAAACTGCAACATTTACTTGGAGCTAACTTTGCAAATGGCMCTGCTGGGTGATTTGAAAAGTCAAAGTCAATCGATCAATAATATAACACTCTTAGCAAAATGTTGTGTCTCTAATTTACAATCAGTAGAAACTATGAGAATAGAAAGGCTCAGAACTCAAAACTGGATGGTCTTCAGAGATAGATGGGAGGGGTTGAGGATATCTGAAGGCTGGGACTAAAAWCAAACAAAAGATAACTAATGTAAAATATCCTGTCTGTAAAATGTATAGAGTATGTATAAGCTGGATGTAGAAGCCTAAGAATTGTTTATCCATTCATTTACTCCAATTAGGGGAGAGGTGGTAGGGTTAGGGGAGGGGTGGTAGGGTTAGGGGAGGGGTGGTAGGGTTAGGGGAAAATAATAAACTAAAATATATTTACAAAACATTATATGGGCGATACAGCAGATACTGAGCTAGGATTAGGGGAAAATAATTAAGTTAAATATATTTTAAATAATATATAGATTTACAAAAGCAAATATATTATMAAGGCACAAGGCGCGACCCAAATGCAGACACAGGAGGCAGATGGTTGGAGTCTTACAATGTTTATTAATCCAAAGGCGTAGGCAAGAGAATGGTCGTGGACAGACAAAAAGGTCAAAACCAGATCAGAGTCCAGGAGGTACAGAGTGGCAGACAGGCTCSTGGTCAAGGCAGGCAGAATGGTCAGGCAGGCGGGTACAAAGTCCAGAAACAGGCAAGGGTCAAAACCGGGAGGACTAGAAAAAGGAGAATGCAAAAAGCAGGAGAATGGGGAAAACCGCTGGTTGACTTGGAAACATACAAGAMGAACTGGCACAGAGAGACAGGAAACACAGGGATAAATACACTGGGGAAAATAAGCAACACCTGGAGGGGGTGGAGACAATCACAAGGACAGGTGAAATGGATCAGGGCATGACATATATGGGGGATTGGAAATTATGCAGACAAYTACATTGATATCATTTTTATAAATACATTTTTTTTTGTCGGATAAACACACACTAGACAACCTACCCGACCGCTCGGAGGCATCCACATGGTACTAAAGCACACAGTTGCCTAGTTTTGTATCACATTCCAATGATAAAACTGGGGGGGACAAAAATGCAATTTCAGAATGTGGGGGGGACATGTCCCCCCATCCCCAGTGAAATGTGCGCCCCTGTTCAGATGAACAAAATATGAGTTACTGTATGTTATCTGGCTATGCTGCATGCCATAGGATGTAGGCTTGTTCATTTAGCTGACAAGATATGCTTATAAGTCTCATGCCATTATTTKATATTATATGATTTTATAGTAAGAAGATTAGAATTTAACTAAGCTGAATAAAATAAAAAGGATATTTTTCCCCATTCAGGAGCGAGTTTGCATATATAGTGGCTATGTTGAACATAAAAGTGATAATTTGAAACAGGTCCTATATACTAGATTTAGAGATATTTACAGAATGTCTGTAAGGGGTGCGTATTGGCGGCAGAGAAGTCAGACYCAGGAGAGCAAAAACTGTGTTTCCAAGGCGCAGTTTAATAAATAAAAACCCACCGGAAAACAGAACAATCAATGAATGGCTACATAACCTGACGCACACCAGAATTAACGTGCACAAGCACTTACAATAAACAATATCGGACAAGGACCTGGGGGGAACAGAGGGTTAAATACACAACATGTAATTGATGGAATTGAAACCAGGTGTGTGGGAAGACAAGACAAAACAAATGGAAAATGAAAAGTGGATCGGCGATGGCTTGTCACGACTTCCGCCGAAGTCGGCTCATCTTCTTGTTTGGGCGGCGTTCGGCGATCGACGTCACCGGCTTTCTAGCCATCACCGCTCCATTTTTCATATATCCATTTGTCTTGTCTTGTTTCCATACACACCTGGTTTTCATTTCCCCAATCAATCTACTTGTATTTAACCCTCTGTTTCCCATCATGTTCTGTGTGTAATTGTTTCATGTTATGTGGTGTTAGTTCACGCGCTTTACTTTTATGTTCCGTTTTTTGAGCGTGTGCTCTCGTTTTTGGAACTTTAATAAAAGTGCGCCTGTTCATTATACTCTGCCCTCATGCACCTGACTTCGCCTCCAATACACCATTGACATGGCTAGAAGACCGGTGACGTCGACCGCCGAACGTCGCCCGAACAAGCAGAGGGAGCGACTTCGGAGGAAGTCGTGACAATGTCTTAGAAATCAAAACATATACGGGCTGCATCATCCGACTATAGGCTATTGATCATTTGAGAAAATCAACAACAACAAAAAGCTTGCACTTTGTCCCTTGCCTCAGGCGGCACAGCTGTTCTCTCCTCAAGTGAACATATTTTCATCCTTCAGACTATCCTCAATTTAATATTGTCTTTAGTAATATGTCAAATTAGTTTAAATTTAGAAAGTCTCATTATCAAATGGGCAGGAACAGAGGCAGGGGGAAAGAAATTACATGTAATCTGTATGCACTCGAATAGGGAATAGATGCCGCATACTTTCCCGGTCCRTTTTTCAATGATGCCGGGTAGGCGACTTAGGTTTTATAGCGGAGCATGTGCTTGATATGAGCAGCAGAGAAATGTATATAACGACACTTATTTCACTCCATGCATCAACCACTGTTTGWGGAGCATGCTCTCGCTAAGCGACAGGTCAGGTGATATTCCGCTCAAACTCTATATGCCGTGGGCTCTCCAACCCTGTTCCTGCTGCTACCCAGTGTCTAATTTGGGATACCTGAAATCTCAAACTCATTCCACGGAGGGCTGAGTGTCTGCAGGTTTTTGCTTTTTCCTTTCAATTAAGACCTAGACATGTAGGCGAGGGGAGTTCCTTACTAATTTGTGACCTTAATTAATCAATCAAGTACAARTGTGGAGCAAAAACCTGCCGACATTCGACCCTCAGTGGAATGAGTTTGACACTTGACCTAGAGCGGTACGTTCTGTCCCAGACTGGTGGATAGAATTTTTTTAGCTAACATAAGGTAACCAATCCATCCAGTATGCATAATAAGACACTCAAAGGGGATTACTCAAATGTGTTTTAATTTGGGAGTATAGGCTAGACCAATAATGTACCAAAGACTCCTTAAATTGGCCAGAGCAAAACACTTTTAGATTTTAGTTGACAAAACAACCGTTAATATACCTCTATGCATTTACAGTATGTACCCTTACAATATTTACGGCTGACATATTCTTAACTCTGTTGGATACAATTACCACCCCACATCCAGAATGCACTGGAGCAGGTCACAATGACCCTCGTATATTTGCATCCCAAAAAAATGACAGTTGGCAGTTAAGATTTGGGATGAAATATGAGCCAGTGGGGCACAATATAGACCGACATTTTGATGAATGTAAACTACAAAGGAAAAGGAATGGTTTTGGATACTGGACATAAATCTTGGCAAGCCCATTCATTTCATTCATTTTCACGCGCGGGCTCCGAAGTTGCTGCAAACAGCTTGTGACTGTCTGTCTGTTCCTTGGTAGTGGAACTGCCTATGTTTTTCAATGTAAGCACTGCAGCCTTGGTTCATATTGGTTGCACAGTGTTGACTCATGAAAAGCCTTGGACCAGAGCGCTCGTACATGGGTACTGTATTTGAGTGTTATGATGTCTGTATGGGCATGATGTACGTGCTGGAGTGCTTTTGTTGTTTTCCTCAACAATAGGTATGTAGGGGTTTATGGAATTTCACAATGAAGCTGTACAGTATGAACATGTACGTATGTGTTTGTTTGAGTGTGCGTTTGAATGTAACTCACAGAGCAGATGAAGTTGGTGGTATAGTAGTAGTACATGTTTTCTACAAGTTCTATGCGGGTTTCTGCCAGAGCCAGTTTAGTAACAGCTTTAAAGTGCAGTGTGTCCCTACAGCACTGTAAATCTCTCCTTTCCCAATCCACTGAGGAGTGGACGGAGGAAGAATGGCCTGCCATCCCTCCTCACACTACCTCACACAGCCATGACAAGGCCCTTTGTGGTGAAAACTACTCTGACAAACGGCACTCACTGATTACCTCAAAGAGAAAGAACAGGGGTGTGCGTCTCAAATGGCACCCTATCCCCTATATAGTGCACTACTTTTGACCAGAGCCCATTGGGCAGTGTGCACAATAGGGAATAGGGTGCCATTTTGGGGACACCACAAGGAGACTAGCGTTTCACTTCAAGCTAGCCATCACGATAACAGAAACTGTGCAGAGAAAGCTTCTTGACAGGGGAATGACACCAGTTATAATAGTAGAGAGAGGAGAGGACAATCCCCCAGATAACCATCTCTGTCTCCTCTACATTGTTATTGTAATATTGTGACATACATCAACGTTGTGGGTACGAGAGGTACAGTATGCTCCAGTTACTAATGGTATATTGGATGTCTGGTGCTTTCAAGGCACTTTTACCATCCTGTATAGAGGACTCAATCGCAATGCTTCCCTGTATTGGGACTGTTTCTTTTCAGGATTTAACTCGCGTAAAATGTCTGTTTGAACCATAGCTTCAGGGCTAATACACAGTCAGAGGTACTGACCTAAATTACACAGTCTACAAACTGCAAGGCCCAGAGAGAGATGGTTAGGGGGGGGGGGGGGGGCAGATAGACAGACACAGATACAGACAGAGAGAAGAAGAGAGCGCCTGTGTCAAATGAAATCATGCTGTATTTCAAGAGATCATGCCAATTTGATCCAGCATTGATATCAAACAGAGGAAGAAGCACACTGATGAAATAGACACAACATTACATTCATGTCAGAGATGCGGTGGCATGGAGAGAAAGAGCGGAAGAGACAGACAGAGAGGATACAACTGCAAATTGCAAATTACTGCATGAGAAGCAAATTGGAAAGAGAGGGGGAGGGAGCGAGGGGTGAGGATTGGGATAAAAATGTGAAAAAGCCTGATAAATAACAAGAGGGAAAGAGGAAAACAGTGAAGTGATGTCAAATACGGAGAGGGAGAGCGTTCAGACAAGCACTTTGATTGAGTTGGARACGCATTTCTTTTGTCAGCGCCGGTCCATATCAGGATAAGCAGAATAACATGTAATCTCTCGTCCGTCATAACGACGGATGGTTTTAATTTTCTCCCTCTGAGCTTTCCTTTCAAATGACAGAGCTGAACTGCGGTTTACTGTCAGCACATTGACAATCAGCTCGATTCAATCACATTGTGGAGCGGAAAACAGCTATTGCAGGGGAAATGAAACTGCTGTTGAGGGAATTCAGTTTGAATTCAGTTTGTTGGAGAGGTGTAAGGGGCGAGCAGGTGGCAGGGCTCTAAGATACAACAGAAAAGGCAGTATGTCGACTCTAGGCTCTAGAGCAGGCCTGGGCAATTATTTTCCATGGAGGGCCACATTAGAATATATTTTTTGCCATCGCGGGCCAGAATCATATTACAGGATTATACATCATGTGTATGACTGTGTTGACAGATATACTGTATCTACTGGAAATCACGTCCAGATATGCTACTTATTTTACTTTTTTTAACAAGCACAGAAATAAACCACATCAGTGTTCTCCTTTTGGTAGGTATTACACAGAGGGAAAAGTACACTGTGCATTCAGCACCACGGACAGCACTCTTGTTAACGGGTATGCACAAAAACACAAGAGAGAGAGAGCTCAWCATTACATTTAAACTTCTCAATCAGTGTGAGGAGTGAAGTCTCTGWTGGGCATTGACTAGAGCAGTGAAGTCAGGTATAGTTTCTGACGTCGCTATGCGYAGGATTGCTGAGAGGTGAGAGTCAGTAAGAGATGATCTGTGCCTTGACTTCTTATATTTCATCACTCAACATGTCTGTTCACACACGTAGGTTGACCCAAACAGTACAAACWTCTTCTGAGCATGACTMCTAATCTTTGGAAAGTTTTGTTCATCGAGAGATGCATAGAACCTCGTCAGTGACATTGTTTTGAATAGTTCTCYAATCACTGYATCAGACTGAAGATCRATAAGCTYAAGTTGCAGGTCATTTTCCCTTGAAGGCTTTGACAAGGCTGTACATYTGATGTGCAAAAAGGCCCTTCACTTGTAGTTTGGAATTCTGTTCATTCATGAGGGCCATGATGTCCACGGARAAGGCTAAATCAGCCAACCATTCTTTATCTTGCAGTTGAGGGAAATCCACATATTTTCCTTTCATTTGCAAAAACTCAGCAATTTCCGACTTCAGGTCCCACACACTTTTTAAGCACCTTCCTCAAACTCAGCCATCWMATGTKTRTGTGGTTATGGAGATCTGCATCACCCGACTCTGTCTCTTCAAACAGTGAGACAAACTGCCYGTGGTTTAAAGATTTTGCTCTTATGAAGTGTATCACTTTAGTGACTGTATCCACAACATGGCTTATTTTCAGAACACATTTACAGAGCACCTCCTGATGAATAATGCAATGCAGGAAAATAATTTTCTGATCTGGGTTCAGCTCAGCTATTTGATCTTGTATCCTTTTCAAAAAGCAAATGTTTTTTTCCTGTCAAGGTTAGGCACCTATCAGTGGTCACACTGGATAACTTTTCAAAACTCAGTCCCAGCTTTGCCACACACTTATTAACCTCCTCCAATAAATATTTCCCTGTGGTTGTGCTCTTCATTGACTGCACTGAAGCAAGCTCCTCTGTAATTTCAAAGTCTGGAGTTATGCCTCGCAAGAATATCAACAACTGCGCCGTGTCACGTGCATCACTGCTCTCATCCAGGGCCCAGGAGAAATAGGTGCAATCCTTTATCTTGTCTTTCAACTGTTGTTCCATATTCTCTACGATGTCCTCAACACGCCGTGTCAATGTTAGTCTTGACAGGGAAACATTTTCAAACAGCTCTTTCTTCTCAGGGCAAAGTATTGCTCCAGAGTCAATTAAACATTCTTTAATAAATTCGCCCTCAGCGAATGGCTTGCTATGTTKAGCAATTTTGTGGTACAYAGCTAGCTCTCRCAATTCCRTTGTTTGCTGAATGCAGTTYTGTGAAAAGTCCTTGCTGCTTTTGCAACTGAGAAAGCAACTCTTTYGATGCACTKGCCCTCTGCTCAGAAGACATATKCCTATATTTCTCTGCATGCTTCGTCTGGAAGWGTCGGGACAAGTTGTAGTCTTTCAAGACAGCGATGCTCTCTTTGCACACTAAGCACACAGCCTTCCCTGATACCTCAATAAATAAATAGTTCGATGTCCACTCTTTCTGGAACACCCTACATTCATTGTCTACTTTCCTTTTCTTTGAAATCTTTTGCACAAATTCTAGCTAGCTACTATTTGTAACTTTGACGCGTGCGTCAGCCTGTCAGTCACTGTCTGTCCTCGTGCAGTTGTTGTTTATAGGTGCCTTCAAAATAAATGTCCCACAAGCGGTGGGAGTTAAAACATTACACAAAGGCGAGTATTCATTTGGGCTTTTAATTTGAATAACAAATACATTTTCCCAAACTTTACTATCGCAAATTCTTGAATCAGGTTGATCAGGCCATATTGAATCAGGTTGAAATGTACACACCATGCTCAGACAAGGGTGCCTGCCTATCCAGGTGTATAAGTATCTACTTCCACCAAAAATGAAATGCTCAAACATCTTTGTCACTCAAATAGATGTTGGTCTCACAACCGTCTTCAGTTAGGCCTCAGTCATCAGGCACTGTAAAATGGAATTTGAAAAAAAAAAAAATCACGATGATAGGTACTGTAGCCTATGGCCATTTTGATTGATTTAGTCCAGCAGACAATTTGATCCTCTCAACTAGTTTGATATACGATGATTGGGTTTTGACCTTTTATTCTGTTTTTGGCACAGATCCACTGTCACTTGCTTTCTCTTTTCCCCATCCTTCTTATTTGAAAATCATGTTATACCAGAAACAGATTGTCCAGTTTAATTGTAGGTCTACCACTACTAATGAATAGCAGAGCATCATTGTAAAGACCCTTTATTCRGTTTGGGGATTAGATATCCTAACCAACTACAGTATAAAGCAAACTACAATATCCAGCAACGAGGTATCCTGGCCTAAATAATTCAGAAGGTATATTGTTATGCCCCTAAATGATCTTAACTGTCTCAATAATCCTGTGGAGGCCAACAGAGTATTAGACATGCTAAGTGTGCTGACAGTACATCTGCACTAGTGTGCGTGCTTGCATGCGTGTGCTCTGTGTGCTCCATGTGCTCTGCGTGTGCATGTGTGTGTGTGTGTGTCTTGTACGCTCCGTAAAATTAGAGTAAAGTAGCTCTGCACTAAGCACTAACCTCCCTGTGGAGACAGAGAGAGAGGTGTCTCTCCTGCCCTCCTTCCATCCCAGTGGAGCGCTAAGCTGAGCAAGGCTGGGAGGAGGGCCAGGAGGAGGGCAAGCTGGGAGGTGTAGTACGCAATAGACAGATGGTCCTGCTAAGAGGTGTAGCATATGTCGACGCTTTCGACAAGCTGGCTCCCAGACAACACAGTACCCACTTGAAGTTCAGCCCCACTTCAAACTTTCTTTCCGGCTCTGCTGTGCTGTACGTAGTAAGTAGTCAATGTATCATTTTTACTACAGTACGCTAATCTCCGGAATCGCTGAGTCGGCACTAAACACATGCCTAACTGTGAAAACCATACATCACATAAAAGTAGAGTAAACGCTGTAGGAGATTATGGGACGCTACTGTAATTAGTACTGTACCTTTAAGGTGGAGTAAAAGTTTTCCTTTGTGTAACTCCAGCGTGAGGCTGCGATCGTGTTGTCCCTCTGTGTGTATCAGTGTCCCAGAGTTCTGCAGGGTTTTGAACTTCAGAGAGATGCTGTCTTTGGCCGTTAGAATTGGTGTTGTGTTGGGGCTGAACCTGTAGAGCAGGCAGCCGCTGCCGTCGAAACTTGCCACATCAGACTCTGCAAAAAAACGTATTCATAAGTAAAGATTCTACAGTAGGATGTAGTAGAACAATCAGACTCTGCAAACAAGAGATTACATTACAGTAAGATTCTGCACTAGGAGAGTAGAAATGCATATGACAACCCTCATATTCAGCAGAAAGACAAATGCATACATTCTTTTCAGTTCTAGTTGTAAACCAGCTGGAATAACTGAATTTAAACCACTTAAGAGAATAGTAGAGGCATGAGGAGGCGATTCAGTCTCAAAGTGGTGGTCATTCAGAGTGTTCAGTATTTTCATTAGCTATTAGCTATACATTATAGACTCCAGTGTGTGCTGGTTGAGTGAGATTCAGATAAGAAGCTMATTTCTCCGTACTTAACTGCTTCTAATGAAGCGGGGTAGCCTTTGTCCCTCACACATCAAACCACTTCAATGATTGAAGACCTGTGATTAAAAACACTTTAATATGAGGGTACTGACACATTTGATAATATATCTTATATTTTATCTTATTTACATTGTYGGTAATGTACAGTGGCAGATATACCATTAGGCAAAAGAGGCCTCACATCATCAATGAGCTGGGCATATTTATTATTATATATATTTATGTGTAAAAATAATTTCTCCGCTTGAGGCCCCCCATGCTCAGCTCGAGGCATAATAACATAAAATAAAATCTCAGTCGAAATCCGTCTGTTTAAGCTAGAGACATCTGTTTTTGTATAGGCTGCGTCTAAATCCAACGCATACGCCAATGTTGGTCTTCCATTGCTGCGATAGAAGGTGGCTGAGCTACAGTGGTGTTTGTCAGACAAGAACACGTACAGAAAATCGGTCTTCTCACAAAAACGTCTGTAGCATAAGAGCGGTTTGGGCTACACACTAATATGACTGTAGCGGGTGCGTAATTGGCGACAGAGAAGTCAGGCGCAGGAGAGCAGAATTGGGTGATAGCCGGAGATTTATTA
>NC_036842.1:5615323-5707636 GCF_002910315.2 Salvelinus sp. IW2-2015 | reverse complement strand
TCGAGTCTGATCGACAACACAGAGAGACGACCTACAGCATAGTCATATTAACAACATTAACAATGTCTACACTGTAATTTCTGATCATTGATGTACTATTTGAATGGACAAGATTTTTTTTGCTTTTCTTTCAAAAACAAGGACATTTCTTAGTGATCCCAAACTTTTGAATGGTAGTGTACATCTGATTAAACATTGAATTTGTCCTTAATTGATATTAGCCCATAGAAACAGCATTGAATAACAGATTCAAACATGAAAAAATGTCAAAGATGAAATCAAAAGGAAGTATGTTTTGATAATATATATTTTTTTTTTAAGTAATTTATTCGAGGAATTAACCCGTATACCTCTTGACGTGGAAACGCCCTACTCATCATACATTCGTGCGTACCTAGTTACCTTTGGCTGAGTCCCGTGACACTTATGGGGGTTGTAGTTCAAAATAGAGGGACACCGTTGTGTTCACAAAAGCCTCGCCTTTCATGGAGGTCATTGTCACGACTTCCGCCGAAGTCTGGTCCTCTCCTATTCGGGCGGCGCGCTCGGCGGTCTTTAGCCATCATCAATCCACTTTTCATTTTCCATGCGTTTTGTCTTGTTTTTCCTCACACCTGGTTTCAATTCCCTCAATTACTGTGTTGTGTATTCAACCCTCTGTTCCCCCATGTCTTTGTGTGGGATTATTTATTGTAGTGCTTGCGCACGTTCCCCGTGAGCGCACGACGGGTTATTTTTGTGCCTATTTATCTTGTTGTTCTGGATGCCGTTGGTTTTGCGGCAAATGCATTCTCTCAACCAGCTTCATGAGGAATACTCTTCCAACAGTCTTGAATGAGTTCCCATATATGCTGAGCACTTGTTGCCTACATTTCCTTCACTCCGCGGTTCAACTCATCCCAAACCATCTAAATTGGGTTGAGATCGGGTGATTGTGGAGGCCAGGTCAACTGATGCAGCATCCATCACTCTCCTTGGAAAAATGGCCCTTACACAGCAAAGCACCCCCACACCATCAAACCTCCTTGTCCATGCTTCATGGTGTGAACCACACATGTGGAGAACATCCGTTCACCTACTCAGCGGTTGGAACCAAAAATCTCAAATTTGGACTCATCAGACGAAGGACAGATTTTCACCGGTCTAATGTCCATTGGTTGTGTTTCTTGGTCCATGCAAGTCTCTTCTTCTTATTGGTGTCCTTTAGTCATGGTTTCTTTGCAGCAATTCAACCACGAAGGCCTGATTCATGCAGGCTCCTCTGAACAATTGATGTTGAGAAGTGTCTGCTACTTGAACTCTGTGAAGCATTGACTTGGGCTGCAATTTCTGAGGCTGGTACCTCTAAGGATCTTATCTCTCTTCCTTTCCTGTGGCGGTCCTCATGAGAGCCAGTTTCATCATAGCGCTTGATGGTTTTTGCGACTGCACTTGAAGAAACTTTCAAAGTTCTTAAAATGTTCTGGATTGACTGACCTTCATGTCTTAAAGTAATGATGTACTGTCGTTTCTCTTTGCTTATTTGAGCTGTTCTTGTCATAACATGGACTTTGTCTTTTAGCAGATGGGGCTTTCTTCTGTAACCACTCCTACCATGTCAAAACACAACTGATTGGCTCATACGCATTAAGAAGAAATGAACTTATAACAATGCATTCCAGGTCACTACGTCATGAAGCTGATTGAGAGAATGCCAAGAGTGTGCTAAGCTATCGTCAAGGCAAAGGGTGGCTACTTTGAAGAATCTCAAATATGTCATAGTTTTGATGTTTTCACTAGAAAGAGAGAGAGAGACAGCGAGAGAACGAGAGAAGTCATGCAGAAGAACAGCTCCTGACTTGTTATAACTTTCTGGTTGTTAAGAGTGAGATTAACAAGACTAAATTAGCAAAAAAATGTATAGGCAATCAAATTGTACAACTGAAGATCAACACAGGAGGAAAAGATTGACACGAGAGTGAGTTAAAAGACCAATCTTAATCGCGCTAGCTAGCCAAATATAAATGTGTCAGCTAGCTTACCCACTAGCTCCAACTGTTTGCTGGTGGTACCCATATCAACATGGCCAATGAGGCAGCGCTAGCAGCACCAGCAGCAGCAGTGACTGAGCAACTTTCCCCCCATTTTTTATAATTTCCAGCAGAAATCAAATCAGAGAAGGGAAGAATCCATTTTAAACACAGAATTCTGAGGGAGAACCCGGAAACTTTGTTTGCCGACTGCTCATGCAACAGGACTGTTACAAACCTGTTATTTTACACAGACCACCCTACTGCCTGGCATACAGCTGTGACCAGGCATTTCAGCTACACGACAAAGAAAGTGTCACGATCGTCGTAACGTGGAAGAGAGGAGAACCAAGGCGCAGCGTGATAACAATACATCTTCTCTTTTAATTATAGACGAAGACGAAGAACACTTTACAAACTAAACAAAAACAACAAACCGACGAACGTGAAGCTATATAAACAATACGTGCAGACACAGGCAACTTACACATAGACAATCACCCACGAACTACCTAATGAATATGGCTGCCTAAATATGGTTCCCAATCAGAGACAACGATAGACAGCTGTCTCTAATTGAGAACCAATCCAGGCAACCATAGACATACATACACCTAGACTGAACACTGCCCCATAAACATACAAAAAACCCTAGACAATACAAAACACATACATCCTCCATGTCACACCCTGACCTAACTAAAATAATAAAGAAAACAAAGATAACTAAGGCCAGGGCGTGACAGAAAGGCATCTGCAAGAGAAGACAAATCCACATTTTTGAGGACAGCAAGAAGGACCAGGAAAACAGGTTTCTGGCGGTAAACATGTACCAGAACAGAACTGTCATGGTCCAGGGCAGTGAGGCTGCACTTAGCTATTTTGTGCAGGACTTCTCCACACTAAGGAAGATAACGGAAACCAAAATAGACAAGGACAGAACCCCGACCTCTCCCCTCACGTCAGGCTCTCCAACAGCAGGAGCCCAGGCCCAGACCCACACAACAGGTCTATCCTCCCCCCTGCCTGCCTACGACCACCAGAGCCAAGATCACACCACCATCAGCCTGCTGAGAGACAGGCTGGCTCTGTTAGAGGTATGGGTTACTGAGCTGAAGGAGCAGCCCCCCAGCTACACCACCTCCAGCCCAGACACAGAGCTTCTACAGGACCAGATCAACCAGTGCAGGATGAACTGGACAGAGAAGAACTCTGTCCAGGAGCTGAGAGAGAGCCTTACCACAGCGCTTGAGGAGGTAAAGGCCACCCATGAGGAGAGAACTAGTGCAGGTAAAGAAGGAGATGGCAAAGGAGTTGTCTGTCATCAAGAGGGTGCTGCCGCATAGAGAACAGACTATAGAGCCTCCCAGAGAGAAGCTGCAGCCCTTCATCACCCCTAACACCCCCACTGACCCACCCTCATCCACAACCCCTTCCCATACCAACCACCCTTTACTCACACCCCCAGTCAACAAGGAGGCTCACACAGGACACCTACTACAGAGATGAAAGCTTTCTGCCCCCTGAACACCCCCCTCCCACACCCCTCCTTGTACACAGGCACTGTGTTTCCAAGCCCCCCACCGTAAACCCACTACTCTGGTAAAACCCACTGAGGTGGCCATCCTCATTGACTCAAATGGGAAATTCATCCAAGAGGTTAAACTCTTCCCGCACCGCAAGGTGTCCAAAATATGGTGCACAAATACACAGGATGCACTCCACATCCGGTCCCAGCCTGACTTTGGCACACCGTCACCAACAACTTGCGAGAGGAGCAGGAGAGAGTAGGCAGCCTGGTCAACAGAGTAGCAGAGAGGGCCTTTGAGTGGTTCCCCAACTCCCACATCACCATCTCCACTCTGCTGCCCTGCAAAGACTTTAATTCCCATACCATTCAGAAAGTCAACGCTGACATCATCAGGGGGTGTGGCCTACTCCTGAACGTGCACATTGCTCACTACCCAACAGTCACCCCAGAGCATCTGCACGACCACTCCTACCTGAGGAAGCTGACAGTAGGAATGTTTGCCAAGTCTCTAAAGGGCGTGACACTTGGTAGACAAACACCCCATGCCGCACTGGACAGAGGACCCCCCCAGAGAACCCTACCAGACCACTGCACCACCAAGGAGCCCCAGGCCCCTTCAATGGCCCACCAGACCCAGCGCACCCCACAGGCCCCACCCACCACCAGAGCATCACCACTTCCATCGGCTTAGCCAGACTGGACCAGGCCCAGCCTACTACCCTGCACCAGACCACCACCTCTACCAGACCAGACAGGAAGCCCCCTGGCCCAGACCTGGCCCTCCTCCACTCCACAGGGCCCAACAGCAGGACCAGCGCAGCTATGTGGAGGTCCTCAAAGGACAAGAGAACCCTGTAGGATTGAGTGAGATTAAACAGTACATCTGGACTAAACGCACACACACACACACACACACACCAGTTGTACTAAAATTTGACTTGTTCAATGAGTATATATATATATACATAACAGAACAACTGTTTGCTGTTATCCTGTTCATCACACTCTTAACAACTTAATAGTTACTGTATTTCTGACTGTGCTATTCTTTCTTTTTGCAACATGAAATCGCTATCAGTTAGCATGTGGAACATTCAGGGCCTAAACTCATCAACCTTGTTGACGTCATCGTTCTGCAGGAGACATGGTGTAAAGCAGACATTGTCAATCACTGTCCCACAGGATACAAGGTAATTGAGTCGTCACAGAAACACAGCTCTGTCAATAGAGGCAGAGACTCTGGAGGATTGATCATTTGGTACAAATCCGACTACAAAATCTAATTGATCCCCTCAAAATTGGTAAATATCACATTTGGATCAAACTGAAAAAATWATTTGTACTGACAGAAAAAAAASTGTTCSTTTGCGCAATATATATCCCCACTCAGAATCCCCATGTTACTCAGAGGAGATCTTCCCCACCCTTGAGGAAGAGACGTGCCATTTCCAGGCCCAGAGAAATGTGCTCATCTGTGGRGACACAAATGCGCGCTCAGGAACACTACCTGATGTAACGAGCACACGAGGGGACAGCTTTATTACAGGCCATACTGTTTCTAACTGTCTTAATCTCCCCCATAGAAACAACAGTGACAGCACCGTCAACCAAAACGGAAGGGATCTGTTGCAGCTCTGTCGAAACCTGGCTTTGTACTTTGTCAATGGTAGGTTACAGGGAGACTCTTTGGGGAGATTCACCTATTGCTCACCTCTTGGCCACAGCACAGTAGACTATATGATTACAGACATTGACMCTTTCTCTCTCAGCTCATTCACGGTCAAGCCACTAACACCTCTGTCTGATCACAGCCAAATTACGTTGTTCCTCAAAAGAACAGACATGGAAACAACCACACAWTYACAGCCCAGTAAGCTGTGCAACATCATAAATTCATACAGATGGGCCCAAACCAGCACAGAAGAATACCAGAAAGCAATCAGTAACCAACATATCCAAACACTCTTAGATAACTTTCTGGATAMCACATCCACTCACAGTAAAGAAGGCATCAATCTAGCAGTAAAAACATCAACTATATATTCAGGCAAACGGCAAAAGAAGCACAACTGAAATTGATAACAAAAAAGAACACAGATAACAACTGGTTTGAAGCAGATTGTAAAATTATAAGGAAAGAACTTAGGACACTATCAAACCATAAGCACAGAGACCCAAATAATGGTGAAATACGCCTTCATTACTGTGAGACTTTTAAACTCGAGAAATGTACACTCAGAACCAAAAAAGCACAGTACAACAACAAGCAGCTGACAAATCCATAAACAAACAACTTCTGGCAACATTTGAAAAAAATCWAAAAATCTAAACAAGAGGAATTAGCGATACAAAATAGTGACATACGGACAACCCATTTTAAAACACTCTATAACACAGTTCAAAGTGACACAAACGCAGAAAAATGCCAAATTCATGAGAAGTTGAATGGATTAGAAAATGCTATAAAGGGCAATCAAAATCCATTGGACTCCCCAATTACTGACCAGGAGCTCTATAAGAAACTTCAGGCCCTTAAATGTAAAATAGCATGCAGACCTGATGGCATCCTAAATKAGATGCTCAAATTCACTAGCGCAAAATGTCAATTGGTTATATTAAAACTGTTTAATTTGATCCTGAGAGTAGGTTATTTCCCTGACATCTGGAATCAAGAACTCATAAACCCAATCTTTAAGAATGGAGACAAATTTGACCCTAACAATTACAGAGGCATTTGTGTGAACGGTAACCTGGGCAAGGTTATCTGTAGTATTATAAATGTAAGAGTTCTAAACTTCCTTGATAAGTACAATGTCTTGAGTAAAAGCCAAATTGGATTTATACTAAAACATCGCATGCGTCCCTTTTTAAGGACCCTGTCTTTCAAAGATAATTCTTAAAAATCCAAATAACTTCACAGATCTTCATTGTAAAGGGTTTAAACACTGTATAAACAATTCATAAACATGCACCTGTGGAACCGTCTAACAGCTTTCAGACGGTAGGCAATTAAGGTCAAAGTTATTAAAACTTAGAACAATAAAGAGGCCTTTCTACTGACTCTGAAAAACACCAAAAGAAAAATGCCCAGGGTACCTGCTCATCTGCGTGAACGTGCCTTAGGCATGCAGCAAGGAGGCATGAGGACTGCAGATGTGGCCAGGGCAATAAATTGCAATGTCCGTGCTGTGAGACGCCTAAGACAGCGCAACAGGGAGACAGAACGGACAGCTGATTGTCCTCGCAGTGGCAGACCACGTGTAACAACACCTGCACAGGATCGGTACGTCCGAACATCACACCTGCGGGACAGGTACAGGATTGCAACAACAACTGCCCGAGTTACACCAGGAATGCACAATCCCGCTATCAGTGCTCAGACTGTCCGCAATAGGCTGAGAGAGGCTGGACTGAGGGCTTGTAGGCCTGTTGTAAGGCAGGTCCTCACCAGACATCACCGGCAATAACGTCGCCTATGGGCACAAACCCACCGTCGCTGGACCAGACAGGACTGGCAAAAAGTGCTCTTCACTGACAAGTCGCGGTTTTGTCTCAACAGGGGTGATGGTCGGATTCGAGTTTATCGTTGAAGGAATGAGCGTTACACCAAGGCCTGTACAGTGGAGCGGGATCGATTTGGAGGTGGAGGGTCCGGCATGGTCCGGTGTGTCACAGCATCATCGGACTGAGCTTGTTGTCATTGCAGGCAATCTCAACGCTGTGCGTTACAGGGAAGACATCCTCCTCCCTCATGTGGTACCCTTCCTGCAGGCTCATCCTGGCATGACCCTCCAGCATGACAATGCCAGCAGCCATACTGCTCGTTCTGTGCGTGATTTCCTGCAAGACTGGAATGTCAGTGCTGCCATGGCCAGCGAAGAGCCCGGATCTCAATCCCATTGACCACGTCTGGAACCTGTTGGATTGGAGGGTGAGGGCTAGGGCCATTCCCCCCAGAAATGTCCGGGAACTTGCAGCTGCCTTGGTGGAAGAGTGGGGTAACATCTCACAGCAAGAACTGGCAAATCTGGTGCAGTACATGAGGAGGAGATGCACTGCAGTATTTAATGCAGCTGGTGGCCCGACCAGATACTGACTGTTACTTTTGATTTTGACCCCTTCCCCCTTTGTTCAGGGACACGTTATTCCATTTCTGTTAGTCAAATATATGTGGAACTTGATCAGTTTATTATTTTTTTCAGTTTATTATTATTATTTCTGTTTTACAATCTTGTTATGTTCATACAAATATTTACACATTTTAAGTTTGCGGAAAATAGTGAGAGGACGTTTCTTTTTTTGCTGAGTTTATTTACACCCTACCCACCCTGATAGATAAACATGTCCACCAAAATAATACCAACATTTACACTTGCTTAATCGACTTCCAAAAAGCATTTGATTCTATTTGGCATACAAACTGTTCTACAAAGTTATTGAAAGTGATGTAGGGGGTAAAACATATAACATAATTATATCAATGTATACTGGCAATACGCGCAGCATGAAAATTGGCAAGAAAATAACAGAATTCTTTAACCAGAGGCGGGGCCTTCGACAGGGTTGYAATCTGAGCCCTGCACTCTTAAAAATGTACATAAACGAATTGACCACTCTGGTTGACCAACAAAAATCCTCAGCCCCTTGTGTTAGTCTCCACAATTCAGAGGTTAAATGCCTGCTCTTTGCAGATGACCTATGACTGTTGTCACCCACAGCACATGGCCGACAGCAGAGGCTGGACCTGCTAGAGCAATWCTGCCAGACCTGGGTGCTGGCAGTAAATCCCAAAAATACTCAAATAATTATTTTCTAGAGAAGATCCAGATCTAAGGGAATTAGACCAAAGTTCTCAATTGGTACAAGACACATAGAGTACTGCACACACTACAATTACTTACTGTAGGTTTAAAAATAAGCTCAACTGGACACCTCAATGATGCAATGAATGAACTGAGAGAGAAAGCACACAGGGCCTTCTACGCCATTAAAAAAAACCTATTTGAAATACCTATTCAAATGTGGCTAAAACGAACTGAATGTATCATTGAACCAATTGATTTTCATGGCAGAGAGGCGTTGGGTCCACTTGCAAAACAATATTTCACCAAATGGGACAAACACCCATTGAAACCCTGCATGCAGAATTCTGTAAGATGCTCCTACATGTCCAGAGGAAAACTACAAACAATGCAGGGCAGAATTAGGCCAATATCCACTAATAATAAAAACTCATAAAAGAGCAATTAAGTTTTGGAAAGGTTTAAAATACAGTGACCCCATCTCATATCATTAGCAATGCCAAGAGCTGAGCAAAGRAAAGAGTCCCCTCTTCCAGCTGGTCCTGGGGCTGAGTTAACAAACCTGTTCAACTAACACACTGAAGYYGCAGGACCMAAACATTCAATCAATCAGAATACACCAAATTACAACMCAKTCAAAACAAAACTACATTGCTTTTGGGAAACACAAGCACAAAGCTAAATGCAGTGTTATCTGGCCCTAAATCGACAGTCCACAACTATTTGACCATCGTTACTGATCAAAACCTTAGAAAAACCTYGACAAAGTGCAGGCTCAGTGAGCACAGCCTTGCCATTGAAAAGGGTAGAGACAGGAAAACCTGGCTTCCTGTAGAGGAAAGGCTGTGTAACCACCGCACCACGGTAGATCCTGAGACAGAGCTGCATTTCCTGACAAAATGTCAGAAATGTAAAACAATTAGAGAGTGTCATTTCCCCAAATTTGAAACCCTTATTCAAGGTTTCAAAGACCTCTCTGATGAGAATAGGCTACCCGTCCTGTTGGGGGAGGACGCAGAGAGCTGTGGGTTGGCAGCGCACTACATTGCTRCCCGCCATAAGATGAAGGACAGTGTCTGACAGACCAACCAACCTGGTTGGTTATTTTGAACCTTGGTTGTTGTTGTTACTGTTGTCCCGTTGACAATATTGATTATTATTATWTAAGTAAGATTTGGCAAAATGTACATTGTTACATCATGCCAATAAAGCAAATTGAATTGAGAGAGAGAGAGAGAGCTCCTGAGTTCTTCTGCAAAGAAGATAGAATTAGAGTTGGATAAATGTAGATAAACTTGCATTTTTTAGAAGGACTTATACAGGATACTAACCTCAACATTAAAACCTTTAATCCATATTAAAATTCCATTACTAAAACCTTGATTTTTTTTTAAATGTGCGAAATGGACTATTACTACCAAGGACTATCAAGAAAAAACTTCTAACAAACCATAAACTGTAGAAGAAACACAGCAGTACCTGGAAATACCGTCCAACACAAAACTGAGTGAGTAATATTCAGTCTGAAGCTTCTTCTGAAGCCAAAAAGTAAAAGACAATAGTCTGTAGGTAATTGTGTTACATAAAGCTAAGTAAATAAGTATACTAAGCTACCAAGCTGCTAGGACAGAACAGACCCAGCGGCAATTTCAATTAGCACTAAAGTGTGAAGTCCGTTGTGTAAACTCTTGAGCCCCACAATGGCAGGAGAGTTTCTTAGCCCCTCCCCTGCCCAAATGTAGAGGCCTTTGAAGCTCCAATGGCTTATCCATGTCCAGAGGTCATTACAATGCAGTACCTCATGGAAATTAAAAATATCCCTGCAAAAAAAATGCTCCTCAAGGACAATCCAGACACTATTTGCTGACTGCTACAAAGAAGGGAACGTAAGCATCTTAATTTTCCACAYMSMMCATCCCCTTCCATGGCACAGTGCTATAAGAGCACACTACCCATATGTCAAGAAAGAGGGTATTGAGGAAATTGAAACAACCTCTGTCAATGTGTATACGTCTGGTACAGTAATGGTGCAGGGCATCCTCATGCAGTTCCAGCAGAACTTTTATGGGATCAAAGAGAGAGCACAGCAGGAAAAACTYTCTCTCTGTGACGACTCCCCCATCCTGAGTGAGTCTGATCACACCTCTTCAAACTGTCTTGCAGACGAGGATAGTCATCCCCCCAGCACTGAACACACCTAGGTCCCACAACTGCACTGCTCCTCCATCATTGAGAGGGATAAATTCACAGAGCTGGAGAGAGACATGGTGGAGCTCAGAGAGCTATTCCACACAATCCAAACAGAACAAGCCCACAAAACAGGCCATCACAACAACACCCCCCAACAAGACCCGGAAGGCAGAAGGTGGAGATGGACGGCTGTCTGAGAGAGATGGCTGCTCTACGGACTGAGGTAAGAGAACTTAAAGAGGCACACATGGCACCGAAGGACAAGGTCAGAAAGCTGAGGTGTGACGGGGAGCAGGACACTTCCCCCAGACAAGCCAGCAGAACAGCCCACCTCAGACCTGGACCACAACCTCAACACCACAACCCAACAGACCCACCCACCTCCTAACAGCCCTCCTGTCAGCTCCCCCGATAGCCCTCCTGACAACCCCCCCACATCCTGATTGGGCTCCCGAATAGCGCAACGGTATAAGGCACTGCCTGTCAGTGCTACAGATGTCACTACAGACCCTGGATTGATTCCAGGCTGTATCACAACCGGATGTGATTGGGAGTCCCATAGGGCGTTGCACAATTGGAACAGCKTCACCTGGGTTAGGGTTTGTTCTTATCTGACTTGTCTAGTTAAATAAAGGTTCAATAAAAAAAWATATTAAATTCTTATGGCTGGGGGCAGTATTGAGTAGCTTGGATGAATAAGTGCCTGCTACTCAGTCCCAGAAGCTAAGATATGCATATTATTAGTAGATTTGGATAGAAAACACTCTGACGTTTCTAAAACTGTTTTAATGATGTCTGTGAGTATAACAGAACTCATATGGCAGGCAAAAACCTGAGAAAAAATCCAACCAGGAAGTGGGAAATCTGAGGTTTGTAGGTTTGCCTATCCAATATTCAGTGTCTATGGGGTCATATTGCAATTCCTAAGGCTTCCACTAGATGTTAACAGTCTTTAGAACCTTGTTTCAGGCTTCTACTGTGAAGGATGAGGGAATGAGAGCTGATTGAGTCAGGGGTCTGGCAGAGTGCCACGAGCTCACTCAGGTGCACCCCCGTGAGAGGTAGCTAAGTTCCTTTTCATTTCTAAAGACAAAGGAATTCTCCGGTTGAAACATTATTGAAGATTTATATTAAAAACATCCTAAAGATTGATTCTATACATCGTTTGACATGTTTCTACGAACTGTAATGGAATTTTTTTACTTTTCGTCTGGCCTGCGCGTCATGAATTTGGATTTTTGAACTAAACGCGCGAACAAAAAGGAGGTATTTGGACATAAATTATGGACTTTATCGAACAAAACAAACATTTATTGTGGAACTGGGATTCCTGGGAGTGATGGAAGATCATCAAAGGTAAGTGAATATTTATAATGCTATTTCTGACTTCTGTTGACTCCACAAATTGGCGGGTACCTGTATTGCTTGTTTTTGTGTCTGAGTGCCATACTCAGATTATTGCATGGTGCTTCTTCCGTAAAGTTTTTTTGAAATCTGACACAGCGGTTTCATCAAGGAGAAGTTTATCTAAAGTTCCATGTAAAACACTTGTATCTTTTATCAATGTTTATGATGAGTATTTCTGTAAATTGATGTGGCTCTCTGCAAAATCACCGGAGGTTTTCGAGACAAAACATTACTGAACATAACGCGCCAATGTAAACTAAGATTTTGGGATATAAATATGAACTTTATCGAACAAAACATACATGTATTGTGTAACATGAAGTCCTATGAGTGTCATCTGATGAAGATCATCAAAGGTTAGTGATTCATTTTATCTCTATTTCTGCTTTTTGTGACTCCTCTCTTTGGCTGGAAAAATGGCTGTGTTTTTCTGTGACTAGGTACTGACCTAACATAATCAGATGGTGTGCTTTCGTCGTAAAGCCTTTTTGAAATCGGACACTGTGGTGGGATTAACAACAAGTTTATCTTAAAATGGTGTAAAATACTTGTATGTTTGAGGAATTTTAATTATGGGATTTCTGTTGTTTGAATTTTGCGCCCTGCACTTTCACTGGCTGTTGTCAAGTCGATCACGTTAACGGGATCTCGGCCGAAAGAAGTTTAACAAAAATAAATCCACYGAGGACACTCAAAAGCCAGAGATTGTGCTCCTCATTGATTCAAAAGGCAAATACATTCAAGAGGATACACCTTTTCCCAAACACAAAGTGGCTAAACTCTGGTGCCCAAACACTAGACATGGCCTGGAGCTGTTGTCAGAGGACAGACTAGGGTCCCCCAGCCACATCATAATTCACACGGGCACAAATGACTTGAGGGCCCAGCAGGAAATTGAGGCAAACGCACTCAAGGGAGTGATTGAAAAAGTTTCTTCCACTTTCCCCAATGCACAAGTGGTTATCTCCACCCTGCTACCATGAAAAGACTTTCACCCTGYCACCATACAGCGAGTGAACGTAAACATTTTGCGAGACTGCCTCAACACCTGGCCCAACACTCCACCCTTGACTTGAACAGCCTTTACGACCAAGTCCACCTCTACAAAGCAGCAATCCCAACTTTTGCCAGGACCCTGAAGGAAGTCACCCTCAACCCTAGCCCCAGCACCTCACACAGGAGCAACAGGGCAACGGACACCCCGCCCAAACCAGCGAGACACCCTGCCAGACCCCCTCCTGAAGGACCTGCGTCGAGAGAACCCACGCCAAGAGGACCTACACCCAGACCCCAGCATCACCAGCCACATCCAAAACCAGCTACGACCACCCCAAGCAAACCCTAGCCACACCCTATATAAGCCCCCCATATCAGACCAATGCCCCTTCTGCCCACCCCATGACCCCCGCCCCTGCGGCAAGGACCTCAATATGACACCAGAACATATGCCCAGGCCGTAAGCAGAGCAACAGGCCCAACCCCCACTATTACTCCCGCCCAAGCCCCATCCTGTGACCTAAGATGCTCAACACAATCTGCTCACACCTACTGTGATGGTCCAGGCCTAAACCACACAAAAACAATACCAGACACTAAGTAAAAGCTTTGTGTTTCAATCTCGTCCTGGAAAATACAAGGTCATCTGCCTTTGGCCTAAAGAGCAGGAACCCAGACTTCATCAAAGAAAGAAAGAAATACAGACATTGTCATCCTTCAAAAAACATGGTATAAAGGAGACAGACCCACTGGTTGCCCTCTAGGTTACAGAGAGCTGGAAGTCCCCTCCACCAAACTACCAGGTGTGAAACAGGGGAGACTCTGCTAATTTGGAATAGAGAAGACATAACCCACTCTATTAAATTGATCAAAACAGGAMCATTTTACATCAGGCTAGAAATTAATAAGGAAATGATCTCAACAGAGAAAAATGTCCTCATTTATGCTACCTATATCAAATCAAATCACATTTTATTGGTCACATACACATGGTTAGCAGATGTTATTGCGAGTGTATCGAAATGTTTGTGCTTATAGTTCTGACAGTGCAGCAATATCTATCAAGTAATATTGAACAATTCCACAACAAAAACCTAATACACAAGTAAAGGAATGGAAAAATAATGTATAAATATATGGATGAGCAATGTCAGAGTGGCATAGGCTAAGATGCAATAGATAGTATAGAATACAGTATATACATTATGAGCTGAACAGGCAGTGGCTCGGGTGGTTGTTGTCCTTGATTATATTTTTGGCCTTCCTCTGACATCGGGTGCTGTAGGTGTCCTGGAGGGCAGGTAGTTTGCCCCCGGTGATGCGTTGTGCAGAACGCACTACCCTCTGGTGAGCCCTGCGGTTGTGGGCGGTGCAGTTGACGTACCAGGCGGTGATACAGCAGAACAGAATGCTCTCAATTGTGCATCTGTAAAAGTTTGTGAGGGTTTTAGGTGACACGCCAAATTTCTTCAGCCTCCTGAGGTTAAAGAGACGCTGTTGCGCCTTATTCACCACATTGTCTGTGTGGCTGAACCATTTAAGTTTGTCAATGATATGTACACCGAGGAACTTAAAACTTCCCACCTTCTCTACTGCTGTCCCGCCGATGTGGATAGGGGGGTGCTCCCTCTGCTCGATCATCTCCTTTGTTTTATTGACGTTGAGTGAGAGGTTATTTTCCTGCCACCACACTCCGAGAGCCCTCACCTTCTTCCTGTAGGCCGTCTCGTCGTTATTGGTAATCAAGCCTACTACTGTTGTGTTGTCTGCAAACTTGATGATTGAGTTGGAGGCGTTCATGGCCACGCAGTCGTGGGTGAACTGGGAGTACAGGAGGGGGCTCTTAACCAACCATGCTATTTTGTTTGTTTTCTTGCGTCTTTCGTAACTTGTTTTGTACATAATGTTGCTGCTACCATCTCTTATGCCCGAAAAGACCTTCTGGACATCAGAACTGCGATTGCTCACCTCAAACTGGACGAAGAGTTCTTCTTCAATGAGTCGGACAGGAGGGATCTAATACAGATACCCGACCAGGCCCAGATCCCTGTTATTTGCTGGAGAAGGAAAGATATTTCACTGAAAGAGATCGTTGTGAGGATCAGGCGACGAGTGGCTAATCTGCTCTTGCAATCCGTCCTGCTAGCTAACGTTCAATCACTGGAAATAAATGGGACGAACTGAAAGCACGTTTATCCTACCAATGGGGCATTAAAAACGGTAATATCTTATGTTTCACTGTGTCGTGGCTGAACGACGACATTAAGAACATACAGCTGGCTGGTTATACACTCTATCGGCAGGACAGAACAGCAGCCTCTGGTAAGACACGGGCGGGGGCCTATGCATTTATGTAAACAACAGCTGGTGCATGATATCTAAGGAAGTCTCGAGGTTTTGTTCGCCTGAGGTAGAGGATCTCATGATAAGCTGTAGACCACACTATCTACCTAGAGAGTTTTCATCTGTATTTTTCGTAGCTTTCTACATACCACCACAGACTGATGCTGGCACTAAAACCACACTCAATGAGATGTATACCGCCATAAGCAAACAGGAAAACACTCATCCAGAGACTTCGCTCCTAGTGGCCGGGGACTTTAATGCAGGGGAACAGCATGTTAAATGTGCATCCAGAGGGAAAACAATTCTTGACCACCATTACACCACACACAAAGATGCGTACAAAGCTTTCCCTCTCCCTCCATTTGGCAAATCTGACCATAATTCTATCCTCCTGATTCCTGCTTTCAAGCAAAAATTAAAGCAGGAAGCACCAGTGACTCGGTCTATAAAAAAGTKGTCAGATGAAGCAGATGCTAAACTACAGGACTGTTTTGCTTGCACAGACTGGAATATGTTCCCGGGATTCTTCCGATGGCATTGAGGAGTACCCCACATCAGTCACTTGTTTTATCAATAAGTGCATCGAGGACGTCGTCCCCACAGTCACTGTACGTACATACCCCAACCAGAAACCATGGATTACAGGCAACATTAGCACTGAACTAAAGGGTAGAGATACAGCTTTCAAGGAGCGGGACTCTAACACGGAAGCTTATAAGAAATACCGCTATGCCCTCCAACGAACCATCAAACATGCAAAGCATCAATACAGGACTAAGATTGAAACGTACTACACCGGCTCCGAAGCTCGTTGGATGTGTCAGGGCCTGCAAACTATTACAGACTACACAGCACAGCCGAGAGCTGCCCAGAGACACGAGCTTACCAGATGAGCTAAATGACTTCTATGCTCGCTTCGAGGCAAGTAACACTGAAACATACATGGGAGCATCGACTGTGTGATCACGCTCTCCGCAGCCGATGTGAGTAAGACCTTTAAACAGGTCAACATTCACAAGGCCGCAGGGCCAGACGGATTACCAGGATGTGTACGCCGATCATTCGCTGACCAACTGGCAAGTGTCTTCACTGACATTATCAACCTCTCCCTGTCTGAGTCTGTAATACCAACATGTTTCAAGCAGACCACCATAGTCCCTGTTCCCAAGAACACTAAGGTCATGTCTGTAGCCATGAAATGCTTTGAAAGGCTGGTCATGACTCACATCTACACCATTATCCCAGAAACTCTAGACTCCAATTTGCATACCGCACCAACAGATCCACAGATGATGCACTCCACACTGCATTTTCACACCTGGACAAAAGGAACACCTATGTGAGAATGCTATTCATTGACTACAGGTCTGCGTTCAACACCAAAGTGTCCTCAAAGCTCATCACTAAGCTAAGGACCCTGGGACTAAACACCTCCCTCTGCAAATGGATCCTGGATTCCTGACGGGCCGCCTGCAGGTGGTAAGGGTAGGTAACAACACATCCACCATGCTGAACGTCAACACAGGGGCCCCTCAGGGGTGCGTGCTCAGTACCCTCCTGCACTCCCTGTTCACTCATGACTGTACGGCCAGGCACGACTCCAACACCATCATTTAGTTTGCTGATGACACAACAGTGGTAGGCCTGATCACCGACAATGATGAGACAGTCTATAGGGAGGAGGTCAGAGACCTAACAGAGTGGTGCAAGGACAACAACTTCTCCCTCAACGTGATCAAGACAAAGGAGATGATTGTGGACTACAGGAAAAGGAGGACCGAACACGCCCCCATTCTCATTGGCAGGGCTGTAGTGGAGCAGGTTGAGAGCTTCAAGTTTCTAGGTGTCCACATCACCAATAAACTAACATGGTCCAAGCACACCAAGAGAGTCGTGAAGAGGGCATGACAAAACCTATTCCCCCTCAGGAGACTGAAAAGATTTGGCATGGGTCCTCAGATCCTCAAAAGGTTTTACAGCTGCACCATCAAGAGCATCCTGACTGGTTGCATCACTGCTTGGTATGGCAACTGCTCGGCCTCCGACCGCAAGGCACTACAGAGGGTAGTGCATATGGCCCAGTACATCCCTGCGACCAAGCTTCCTGCCATCCAGGATCTCTATACCAGGCGGTGTCAGAGGAAAGCCCTACAAATTGTCAAAGACTCCAGCCATCCTAGTAATAGACTGCATCCGCACGGCAAGCAGTACCGGAGCGCCAAGTCTAGGTCCAAGAGGCTCCTAAATAGCTTTTACCCCCAAAGCCATAAGACTCCTGTACAGCTAATGAAATGGCAACCCAGACTATTTTGTATTCCCCCTACCCCCCTTCTGGAACACTGCTGCTACTCTCTAATATTAGCTATGCATAGTCACTTTAAAAACTCTACCTACATGTACATATTACCTCAATACCGGTGCCCTCGCAGATTGACTCTATACCAGTATTCCCTGTATATATCCCCGCTATTGTTATTTACTGCTGCTCTTTAATCATTTGTTATTCTTATCTCTTACTTTTTTTKGTTAGTATTTTCTTAAAACGGCATTGTTGGTTAAGGGCGTTTAAKTAAGCTGTTGTATTCGGCGCATGTGACAAATACAATTTGATTTGATTTTAATCCCCCCCCACATGCCCCCCCTTGACACAACTACGAAAACACAAACAACAAAAACGGTYCACAACTCCTGCAGCTCTGTCGGACACTGGGTATGTGCATAGTCAATGGTAGGCTTCGAGGGGACTCCTATGGTAGGTACACMTATAGCTCATCTCTTGGCAGTAGTACGGTAGACTACTTTATCCCTGACCTCAACTCAGCGTCTCTTAAAGCGTTCACAGTCAGTCCACTGACACCCCTATCAGATCACAGCAAATCACATTCTACTTGAACAGAGCTATCCTCAATCATGAGGTATCAAAGCCAAAGGAACTGATTAATATTAAGAAATGCTTTAGATGGAAGGGAAACAGTGTGGAAATCTACCAAAAAACAAAGAGGCAACAACAGACAATTTCTAGACAATTTCCTGGACAAAAGTTTTAACTGTAATAGTGAATTTGTAAACTTGGCAGTAGAAAACCTAAACAGCATATTTGACCTCTCAGATTCCCTATCAAATCCCAAAATTTCAAGCAGACAACCTAAGAAAATCAACAACAATGACAAATGGTTTGATGAAGAATGCAAAAACCTAAGAAAGAAATTGAGAAACCTATCCAACCAAAAAGATGGCACCAACAGAGAGCGCTGCCTCACTTCTAGCCTTTAGGAAACTTTGCAGTATTTCGTTTTTTTATATATTATTTCTTACATTGTTAGCCCAGAAAATCTTAAGTGTTATTACATTCAGCCGGGAAGAAGTATTGTATATCAGCGTGACGTCAACTTACCAGCACTACAACCAGGAATTCGACTTTCCCGAAGAGGATCCTTTGTCCGAACCACCTAGGACATTTGACCTGATTCCAGAAGCTGACCCAAAACAACGCCGCCAGAGAAGAAGTAGATGCGGCGGTCTTCTGGTCAGACTTCGGATGCGCCGAACACCACCCACCTCTTCCGAGTATATTACTCGTTACTGTCCAGTCTCTAGATAACAAGGTAGACGAAATTAGGACAAAGGTTGCTTTCCAGAGAGACATAATGGATTGTAACATACTCTATTTCACGGAAACATGGCTCTCTCGGGATATTCTGTCGGAGTCGGTACAGCCACCTGGATTCTTTGTGCGTCACGCCGACAGGAATAATCATCTCTCGGGAAGAAGGATGGGGGTGTATGTTTCATGATTTAACGCCTCATGGTGTAATTGTAACAACATACAGGAACTCAAGTCCTTTTGTTCACCTGACATAGAATTCCTCACAATCAAATGCCGACCATATTATCCCTTATCATATTATTAAGGGAATTCTCCTCGGTTATTGTCACAGCCGTGTATATCCCCCCTCAAGCTGATACCATGCCCTCAAGGAACTTCACTGGACTTATGCAAACCTGGAAACCATATATCCTGAGGCTGCATTTATTGTAGTTGGGGATTTTAACAAAGCAAATAGGAAAACAAGGCTACCTAAATTCTGTCAGCATATTGACTTTAGCACTCGTGCTGGTAAAACACTGGATCACTGCTACTCTAACTTCCGCGATGCATACAAAGCCTTCTCCCGCCCTCCTTTTGGAAAATCTAACCACGATTCCACTTTGCTTCTCCCTTCCTATAGGCAGACACTCAAACTGGATGCTAAGGACTATTCAACACTGGTCTGACCAATCGGAATCCACGCTTCAAGATTGTTTTGATCAAACGGACTGGGACATGTTCCGGGTAGCCTCAGAGAATAATATCGAAGTATACGCTGATTCGGTGAGTGAGTTTATAAGGAAGTGTATTGGAAATGTTGTACCTACTGTGACTATTAAAACATACCCTAACCAGAAACCGTTGATAGATGGCGGCATTCACGCAAAACTGAAAGAGCAAACCATCGCATTTAAACATGGAAAGGTGACTGGGAATATGTCTGAATACAAACAGTTATTCCCTCCGGAAGGCAATCAAACAAGTGAAATGTCAGTATAGAAACAAAGTGGAGTCGCAATTCAATGGCTCAGACATGAGACGTATTTGGCATGTCCTACAGAGAATCATGGACTACAAAAGGAAAACCAGCCACATCACGGACACCAACGTCTTGGTTCCAGACAAACTAAACACATTCTTTGCCCACTTTGAGGATAATAGAGTGCCACAGACGCGGCTGGCTACCATGGTCTGTAGGCTCTCCTTCTCCGTGGCAGACATGTTAACCCTCACAAGGCTGCGGCCCAGACGGCATCCCTAGTCGTGTCTTCAAAGCATGCGCAGACCAGCTGGCTGGTATGTTTACGTACATATTCAATCTCTCCCTATACATGTCTGCTGTTCCCACATGCTTCAAGATGGCCAGCATTGTTCCTGTACCCAAGAAGGAAAAGGTAACAACTAAATGACTATCGCCCCGTAGCACTCACTTCTGTCATCATGAAGTGCTTTGAGAGACTAGCCAAGGATCATATCACCTCCAACTTACATTTCACCCTCCACTCCACCCTCCAAAGACGATGCAATCGCCATCACACTGCACACTGCCCTATCCCATCTGGACAAGAGGAATACCTATGTAAGAATGCTGTTCATTGACTTTTGCTTAGCATTCAACACCACAGTACCCTCCAAACTCATCATTACGCTTGAGGCCCTGGGTCTCGACCCCACCCTGTGCAATTGCGTCCTGGACTTCCTGACGGGCCGCCCCAAGGTGGTAAAGGTACAACATCTCCACTTCACTGATCTTCAACACTGGGGCTGCACAATGGTGACTGCATGGCCAACTCAATCATCAAGTTTTCAGACAACACAACAGTAGCAGGCTTGATTACAAAAAACGACGAGACAGCCTACAGAGAGGAGGTGAGGGCACTCGGAGTGTGGTGTCAGGAAAACAACCTCTCACTCAATGTAAACATCACAAAGGAGATGATCGTGGACTTCAGGAAAGAGCAGAGGGAACACCCCCCTATCCACATCAACAGGACAGCAGTGGAGAAGGTGGAAAGTTTTAAGTTTCTCGGTGTACACATCACGGAAAAACTTAAATGGTCCACCCACACAGATAGTGTGGTGAACCTCAGGAGGCTGAAAAAATGTGGCTTTACACCTAAACCCTCAAAAACCTTTACAGATTCACAATTGAGAGCATCCTGTCGGGCTGTATCACCGCCTGGTACGGCAACTGCACCGCCCACAATCGCAAGGTTCTCCAGAGGGTGGTGAGGTCAGCACAACGCATCATCGGGGGTAAACTACCTGGCCTCCAGGACACCTACAGCACCAATGTCACAGTGAGGCCAAAAGATCATCAAGGACAACTTTCTAGGCAGAGATGCAAAGAAAAAGCCATATCTCAGACTTGCCAACAAAAAAAAATGTAAGATGGGGGAAAAAACACAACAAACCTAGGCCAGCATCCCGGAGTCACCTCTTCACTGTTGACATTGAGACTGATGTTTTGCGGGTACTATTTAATGAAGCTGCCAGTTGAGGACTTGTGAGGCATCTGTTTCTCAAACTAGATACTCTAATGTACTTGTTCTCTTGCTCAGTTGTGCACCGGGGCATCCCACTCCTCTTTCTATTCTGGTTTGAGCCAGTTTGCACTGTTCTGTGAAGGGAATAGTACACAGCGTTGTACGAGATATTCAGTTTCTTGGAAATTTCTCACATGGAATAGCCTTAATTTCTCAGAACAAGAATAGACTGACGAGTTTCAGAAGAAAGTACTTTGTTTCTAGCCATTTTGAGCCTGTAATCGAACCCACAAATGCTGATGCTCCAGATACTCAACTAGTCTAAAGAAGGCCAGTTTTATTGCTTCTTTAATCAGACAACAGTTTTCAGCTGTGCTAACATAATTGCAAAAGGGTTTGCTAATGATCAATTAGCCTTTTAAAATGATAAAGTTTGATTAGCTAACAGAGTGTGCCATTGGAACACAGGAGTGATGGTTGCTGATAATGGACCTCTGTATGTAGATATTCCATAAAAAAATCWGCCTCTTCCAGGTACAATCGTCATTTACAACATTAACAATGTCTACACTGTATTTCTGATCAATCTGATGTTATTTAATGGACAATAAATGTGCTTTTCTTTCAAAAACAAGGACATTTCTAAGTGACCCCAAACTTTTGAACGGTAGTGTACTTAGYTAGCGAATGCAGTTTAGCCTACTGAAACACCCGGCTCAAAACAGATGCTATGTTACCTAGCTGGCTATGGCTATCCAACACGGGAACTCTTCCAGGTCAAGGTAAGCTTTTGGTTTATTGCCACCAGGGCCTACCGATGTAACTGCTCAACTGCTTGCTAACTGTACACTGTATTGCATGATTGTAGCGGGTTTACTAATGCATTAGTTCTAGTAGCTATGCTGACTTGACGTTAGCTAATATAGTGACAACTATGTAGGCTGTGTGTAAGGGTTAGCGGTTAGCGGTCACAACTAGTCTAAAGGCCAGTTTTATTGCTTCTTTAATCAGGACAACAGTTTTCAGCTGTGCTAACATAATTACAAACGGGTTTTCTAATGATCAATTAGGCTTTTAAAATGATAAACTTGGATTAGCTAACACAACATGCCATTGGAACACAGGAGTGATGTTGATGATAATGGGCCTCTGTATGCCTATGTAGACATTCCATAAAATATCTGCCATTTCCAGCTACAATAGTCATTTACAACATTAACAATGTCTACTCTGTATTTCTGATCAATTTGATGTCATTATTGGACAAAAAATGTGCTTTTCTTTCAAAAACAAGGATATTTGTAAGTGACCCCAAACTTTGAACAGAAGTGTATTTACTGTATTTTATATACCATGTATTTTATATACCATCTATTGCATCTTGCCTATGCCGCTCTGTCATTGCTTATCCATATATTTATATGTATATATTCTTATTCCATTATTTTACTTAGATTTGTGTGTACTTGGTAGTTGTTGTGGAATTGTTAGATTACATGTTAGATATTGCTGCACTGTCGGAACTAGAAGCACAAGCATTTCGCTACACTCGCAATAACATCTGCATGTAACCAATACAATTTGATATGATTTGACACAGAGACCCAGAAAACCTGAGCCTTCACTATTGTGAACTACTAAAACAATACAGAAATACACCATGGAAAAAGAAGGAACAGCACGTCAGAAATCAGGTCAATGTAATGGAAGAATCCATAGAATCTAAACACTTCTGGGAAAATTTGAAAACTCTAAACAAACAACACAAATAGTTATTTATCCAGATGTATGGATAAACCACTTATCCAGTCTTTTTGGCTCTATAACAAAGCACAAACAGCAAAACATCATGATCAAATACAAGTCTTAGAATCAACTATTAAAAACTACCAGAACCCACTTGATTCTCCAATTTCATTGAATGAACTGCAGGACAAAATATAAACCCTCCAACCCAAAAAGGCCTGTGGGGTTGATGGTATCCTAAATTAAATTATAAAATAAGAAGACCACAAATTCCAATTGGCTATAACATCATCCTCAGCTCTGGTATCTTCCCCAATATTTGGAACCAAGGACTGATCACCCCAATCCACAAAAGTGGAGACAAATTGGCATTTTAACAAATTACTGTACGACAGACCACGTTTTCATCTTGCACACCCGAATTGACAAACAAACAAACCAAAACAAAGGCAAAGTCTTCTTGTCACGGCTCTCGTCGTAATGAGGATCGGACCAAAGCACAGCGTGGTAAGTGTTCATGATTTTATTTGATCACAAAACACTCGAACAAAATAAACAAGAGGGAAAACTGAAACAGTTTTGTAAGGTGCATAAACTATACAGAAAACAACTACCCACAAAACACAGGTGGTAAAAAGGCTGCCTAAGTATGATTCCCAATCAGAGACAACGATAGACAGCTATCCCTGATTGAGAACCATACCCGGCCAAAACATAGAAACAGAAAACATAGAAATAAAGAAACTAGAATGCATACCCTAGTCACACCCTGGCCTACCCAAAATAGAGAATAAAAGCCTCTCTATGGCCAGGGCGTGACACTTCTCATGCTTTGTTGATTTAAAAAAAGCTTGCAACTCAATTTGGCATGAGGGTCTGCTATACAAATTGATGGAAAGTGGTATTGGGGGAAAACATACGACATTATAAAATCCATGTACACAAATAACAAGTGTGCAGTTAAAATTGGCAAAAAACACACATTTCTTTCCACAGGGCCGGGGGGTGACACAGGGATGCAGCTTAAGCCACACCCTCTTCAACATATATATCAAAGAATTGGCGAGGGCACTAGAACAGTCTGCAGCACCCAGCCTCACCCTACTAGAATCTAAAGTCAAATGTCTTCTGTTTGCTGATGATCTGTTGCTTCTGATCCCAACCAAAGAATGCAGCATCTAGATCTTCGGCACATATTCTGTCAGACCTGGGCCCTGACAGTAAATCTCATTAAGACAAAAATAATGGCATTCCAAAAAAGGTCCAGTTGCCAGGACCACGAATACAAATTCCATCTAGACACCGTTGCCTTAGAACACACAAAAAAAACGATACCTATGTCGGCCTAAACATCAGCGCCACAGGTAACTTCCACAAAGCTGTGAACGATCTGAGAGACAAGGCAAGAAGGGCCTTCTATACCATCAAAAGGAACATAAAATTTGACATACCAATTAGGATTCTGGCAAAAAATACTTGAATCAGTTATAGAACCCATTGCCCTTTATTGTTGAGAGGTCTGGGGTCCACTCACCAACCAAGATTTCACAAAATGAGACAAACACCAAATTGAGACTGCAAAAATATCCTCCATGTACAACGTAAAACACCAAATAATGCATGCAGAGTAGAATTAGGCCGATACCCGCTAATTATAAAAATCCAGAAAATAGACTTTATAATTATACAAGCACCTAAAAGGAAGCGATTACCAAAAGCCATCACCTACAGAGAAATGAACCTGGAGATTTTTTTTTAATCCAAGTGCTTTTTTTTGGCAGAAATGCCTTCTCGAACATGTGAACTTTCATGTGCCTTAATAACAAACTTGTATKCCATCTGTAAATTGTTAAATTACGAGCCTAGTTGGTTTATCCACAGAAAAAGCCAGAAACCTTCCCGCTAGCCATGATTGGCTGAGGTAATGAGTGGGCTGGACATGCCGAGAGATGAGTTTGGATTGGTCGTCCATATAGCACACTTCTGTCTATTTGAGCTGGTCAGTATGTGTTGGTAATCCTGTGAAAACGCAGCTTTTTTGAATGAATCGCGTAGTAAAACTGTGTTGCTCTCCACTTTCTGGAAGTGGAAAGTGAGGTTACAATTTTATCAACTTTCAAAGTAGAATTACTTTCCCACTGTTCCTCAAATGCAGTGTATGATATAACCATTTTGTAGCTCTGTGTCTCTGCTTTTATCCAATGTAAAAAAACACCACTTCAAATGTTACTACATAAGACCGAATCAAGACGGTCGGTCACATATTTCCCTCAGATTACACAGACCCACAAAAGAATTCGAAAACAAATCCAATTTTGATAAACTGCCATATCTATTGGGTGAAATACCACACTGTGCAATCACAGCAGCAAGATTTACTGTTCTTTTTTTCCACTTGTGTTTATTATCTATTTCACTTGCTTTGGCATTGTAAACATATGTTTCCCATGCCAATAAAGCCCCTTAAATTGAATTGAATTATAGAGAGAGAGAGTTTGTATACCTACAGGGTCCAACATTCAAAATTCAATAGCTAAATGATCCTTGGTATATTAAAACAATTCCTTATGTTAGCTTACTAGAAAGCCATCCCTGGGCCATTAGACTTTAGGGGGATACAATGCGCATTTCTTCAGTAAAAAGACAGGTGCTGCTGATAATACTGACATCGTTGTCAAGGCACAGGCAAAGGACAAAGTGACTTCAGAAAGTATTCACACCCCTTGACTTTTTCCACATTTTGTTGTGTTACAACTGTGGGATTAAAATTGACTTCATTGTAATTTTTTTGTCAACAATCTACACAAAATACGCTGTAATGTAAAAGTGGTGGAAAAACACATTTGTAAAAAATAAATGAAAAATATATTTTGATTAGATAAGTATTCAACCCCATGAGTCAATACAAGTTATTCACCTTCGGCAGTGATTATAGATGTGAGTCTTTCTTTGCATACCTGGATTGTACAATATTTGTATATTATTCTTTTTTAAATTCTTCAAGCACTTCGGGTCCCGGGGACCGAGTTTGGGGAACCCTGGCGTAGCCCATGTATAGGATGCTGTCTGGCCAAAAATGATGCATGTCATACTTTTTTTGGCCAGCCAGCATCAGATACATGGCCTACATATAATAAGACAGAGGGGCGCTGTTTCGCTTGCTCGGTTGCTTTCTACGTTGAGATATTTTCAACCACTTGCGAATTGAACGAAAGTTGGCCGGTGTCCTGTTCGGATGCTGGAATTATTTTGGATGAACGTGCGAAGGTAACCTACTTTCTGAAGTGATATGTTTGACAATCAGATGAGAACATCATGACTGGTTATGTTCATGGCACATTACAGTTCAATGACATGTCTTTACTATAAATAAATCCCTATTATTTTGAGGTGGGGGGGGCTCAGAATGTCCTCTGGCTGGGGCCTTCAAATCACTGCCATACATACTTTAATAAACACTTGATCTTTTCATGGCATTGACTGACCAGATGAATCCAGGTTAAATCTATAAACCCTTATTGATGGCACTTGTCAAATCCACTTCAGTCAGTGTTGATGAAGGGGATGAGGCAGTTTAATAAAGAAGGATTTTTAAGCCTGGAGATAATTGAGACATGGATTGTGTATGTGTGCCGTTTAGAGGGTGAATGGGCAAGGCAAAACATTTAAGTGCATTTGAACGGGGTATGGTAGTAGCTGCCAAGCGCACTGGTTTGTGTCAACAACTGCAACGCTGCTGGGTTTTTCCCGCTCAACAGTTACCCGTGTGTATCAAGAATGGTCCACCACCAAAAGGACATCCAACCAACTTGACAACTGTGGGAAGCATTGGAGTCAACATGGGCCAGCATCCCTGTGGAACGCTATCGACACCTTGTAGAGTCCATGCCCTGACAAATTGAGAATGTTCTGAGGGCAAAAGTTGGGGTTGCAACTCAATAGGAAGGTGTTCCTAATGTTTGGTAAACTCAGTGTATAATTTATTGTAATTTGGGTAACACTGTTTTACAAGGCTACTTCCCTGGCATTTACTTTACATGGTTACTGATTACATGGTCATTACAGAAAAATTACCAAATACAACTATTTATTTGAATTGGGCTGTTGAACAATTATAGCACTGGTAGCACTCACTGAGTGTTTAAAACAAAAACTTCCAGAATGTAATTCCATCCCCAAAAGTCAGATAAATTCGCTATAAATAAGTATAAACAAACCCTGGACACTAATTGTTTTGAGAGTGAAACCATCTGCTCTCACGTATAATCATTCAAAACACAATATAACATATCAAAACACATCCACTCTGTCCTCTCTCATTTGTCTCATAATACATTTCCTCCCACTAGTGCCACCTACAAAAAGAACAAAAAAAACGATTCATATATTAATGTAATACAACTCATAAATCATCACTCTACCTGGTGGACTGATTAAAAAACAATCCAGGGATAGGTTGTTGGACTGAGGGAGAAACAGAGGCCTAGCTGCCAGAGTACGAGAAAGAATATACAGTATATGTCTGTGTGAGACAGAAATGACAACAGTGAAAATAAAATAGATTCAGCTTTCGCATATTGTTTGTTGGCTCATCTTAAGAAAAAAGCATTTACTACATGTACACCTACAGTAGTTTCTTTCCTAGTTTAATAATAGAAAAAAAATACCCAGGGGGCAAAACTGGTTGCAATGACATCAATACAACCAGATTAGAGTAATCTCATTGCAATAAGGAAATGATGTCCTGTCCAACCCCCCTGGTTGTACTTACTGTAAGGGCATCCATAGGCCTCCAGCCTCAGGCCTATCCTCCCGTTAGGGTTCCAGTCGAGAGGAAGTAACCGTAGGAACCTGGCAAAGACTGGCTGCTGCAGTTTGAACTGCACCACACTGTCTGCATTGCTGTTTCCAGTGAACGCCTGGAGAAACACACAGAGGGCACAAATATACAGAGAGGGTTAGGGTTGATGGATAGTTCATTGAAATGTTGTTGACAGTTAGTTGAACATCTACAAACCGTCTATTTGGGACTATCCAAATGAAGAGTTACCATATGCACTACCTGATTTACCACTGCATGATATGATTGTTTTTCTTCTTTGGGTCAGAGGAGGCTGGTAGGAAGAGATCTAGGAGGACGGGCAACTTGTAATGGCTGGAATGGAATTCATGGAACTGAGTCAAACATGTGGTTTCCGCCTCCCGGGTGGCGCAGTGGTCTAGGGCACTGCATGGCAGCGCTAGCTGCGCCACCAGAGTCTCTGGGTTCGCGCCCAGGCTCTGTCGCAGCCGGCCGCGACCGGGAGGTCCGTGGGGCGACACACAATTGGCCTAGCGTTGTCCGGGTTAGGGAGGGTTTGGCCGGTAGGGACATCCTTGTCTCATCGCGCTCCAGCGACTCCTGTGGCGGGCCGGGCGCAGTGCGCGCTAACCGAGGGGGCCAGGTGCACGGTGTTTCCTCAGACACATTGGTGCGGCTTGCTTCCGGGTTGGAGACGCGCTGTGTTAAGAAGCAGTGCGGCTTGGTTGGGTTGTGCTTCGGAGGGCGCATAGCTTTCGACCTTGGTCTCTCCCGAGCCCGTACGGGAGTTGTAGCGATGAGACACGATAGTAATTACTAGCAATTGGATACCACGAAAATTGGGGAGAAAAGGGGGTAAAAAAAATAAATAATAAAAAATACAAAACATGTGGTTTCCATATGTTTGACGTGTTTGATACCATTCCATTCCAGCCATTACAATAATTCTGTCCTCCTACAGCTCCTTCCACATGCCTCCACTGCTTTGGCAAACCCTCTTTTTTTTCATGAAATAAAAATAGATACTCCCACACTGATGAATGCTCCCAATAGCTTTGCCTCCACCATTTGAGAAGAGCATGTGGCCGCATTGATAAAGTGGGTCCTGAAAGGGGTTTGTTACTGATGAGATTAATAAGAAATGTAATACTGATGCTCTTTCGGTCTCATGTTTGCTGGTAAATACTTAGGTCTACTATTTGAGTAATGAGCGTCGTTAACCTCTCTGATCCTAACTTATGTTTCTAATAAGACATGCACATATTACATAGCAGTATTGTGTTCTATTATTTGTCCTCTCCTCCTGTTCCCTGGCTGTGTCCCAAATGGAATGCTATTACCTATTTAGTGTACTACTTTTGACCAGTGCTGTGTATGGGCCCTGGTCAAAAGTAGTGCACTAAATACGGAACATGGTACCATTTGGGACACTGCCCTTGTCTCTCATTAAGATGGATAAATAATGGGTTCATCCCCTAGGAGTTTTCCATCCTACCTTTGAAGAATTCCATCCTACCTTTGAAGTTGACACTCCAGTTAATTGGTGGTTCACACGCTAAAATAAGGGTGAAATACCCAATTAACACTGTTAACGTCCTAACTATCATTGTGAGATAGACAAGAGCCAGGCCAGTAGCTCCCTTTCATGTTGGCTAGGGGAGACGATAAAGTGCATTCAGAAAGTATTCAGACCCCTTGACTTTTTCCACATTTTGTTACGTTAACAGCCTTATTCTAAAATGTATTAAATCGTTTTTTCCCCTCATCAATCTACACAGAACACCCCATAATGACAAGGCAAAAACAGTTTTTTTTAAAACTGAAATATCACATTTACATAAGTATTCAGACCCTTTACTCAGTACTTTCTTGAAGCACCTTTGGCAGCAATTACAGCCTCAAGTGTTGTTGGGTATGACGCTACAAGCTTGTCACACCTGTATTTAGTGTGACAAGTTTCTCCCATTCTTCTCTGCAGATCTTCTCAAGCTCTGTCAGGTTGTATGGGGAGCGTCGCTGCACAGCTATTTTCAGGTCTTTCGAGAGATGTTCGATCGGGTTCAAGTCCGGGCTCTGGCTGGGCCACTCCAGGACATTCGGAGACCTGTCCCAAAGCCACTCCTGCGGTGTCTTGGCTGTGTGCTTAGTGTCGTTGTCCTGTTGGAAGGTGAACCAGTCTGAGGTCCTGAGCACTCTGGAGAAGGTTTTCATCACTCTATACTTTGCTCCGTTCATCTTTCCCTCGATCCTAACTAGTCTCCCAGTCCCTGACGCAGAAAAACATCTCCACAATATGATGCTGCCACCACCGTGCTTCACCTTATGGATGGTGCCAGGTTTCCTCCAGACGTGACACTTGGCATTCAGGCCAAAGAGTTCCATCTTGGTTTTGTGTCGAAAATCTGCGTTTATAATATAACATTTGATGTTTGTCCCACACTGAAATTGACTTTCTTAGTGTTGTTGCATAATTTGGAGAGCTGAGAAGCATCCTCATCGTCTTTGAAGAGAGGATGAGCCGTGCTTCTGGTGAAGCAAAGCGTTAAGCCCAACAAATTCCACTGTTTCCTGCTAAGGAAGCTCAGTAAGCTGCATCTCATTTGTGTGTGTGTGTTCCCATAGGTGCGTGCTTATGAGGAAGCTTAGGAAGCTGCATCTCATTTGCTCCGGGAGGGAGGTGTCCCTTTGAAATATGCCTGAGTCAAGGTGCAAATCCCTCCAACGCCTGCTCCCTGTCTGACAAGCCTTCACTCATAGAAGAGAAAGAGAGAGAACAACACTCATCCCTTAAACTCAAACTTATTAAGCCCGGTCTGAGGAAAGAAAAAACACATACCAGGACTTGTGACTGGTACTGATAGTAGACTCCTGCTGTCAATTGGAGTTGAAAAACCCTCTAAGAGGTTCTTAGGATTGATGAGAATATGTGCAGAAATTTGATGCCAAGTACTTAAAAATATGCGTAGTCAAACTGTGATTACAGAAGAGAACTGTATGCACATATGTTGTGAAATCAGAATTTTCCTATTGACAATCTTTCTAATTCTCTCTTCCTCGCGTCAGCTAAAATTAATAGAATGCTATTTAGTACCAAAAGCAAGTAACAAGGATGGCAACACACTAAAATGCAGCTATATCCAACAATTCTCTCAGCCAACAGTATAGAGCTAAGCTGGGCTTTTCCTGCCTTCCAGTGATTCATCTATTATTCATTGATAGTGAAAGGACACTTATGAGACTATTTGAGAGTTTGGCTACATGGTGTACTTGGCAGCGTCTGAAATGGCACCCTATTCCTATATAGTGCACTACTTTTGACCACAGTCCATGGGCCCTGGTCTAGCCTCTGCTACAGGCTTTCACCTCACCACAACGTGAGCGAAGCCTAGGAGCAGAGGCTAGCCCTGGTCAAACGTAGCACAAGGGAGCCACAGGGTGCAATTTCAGATGCAGCCATATGGTCTTTCCTCAGTGACTCACCCCTATGCTGTCTTGCAGGTTTAAATGACTACAACCAGTCAAGGTTGCCCACTGACCCTGACACTGTCTTCCAGGTATGATTACCTACAATGTACACTAGTCAAGGTTGCCCACTGAGACTTACCCCGATGCTGTCCTCCTGGCGGTACTGTTTCCAGTTGCGTCCCGTGTCGCTGAACATGAGGAGGAAGGAGGAGACCCAGTCTGAGCTGCCGTAGCGACCCTGCGTGGCCACGGCTGTGATTTCTGTCCGCTCCCCCAGGTCCACCTCCAACCACTGGTACTTATTAGACTCTACAGGAGCCCAGCCTCCGGCACCTGAAGGAGAAACACACAGGGATCCCACATATTGTAACTCTTTACATTATAAACTAACTATGAGAAGAGGAACAGACACACACAGACACAAATGGGCAGTTTCCCGGACAACGTTTAAGCCTAATCTTGGACATTAAAAGCATTTCCAATGGGGATTCTCCATTGAGAATGGTTTTCAGTCCAAGACTAGGCTTAATCTCCGTCTGGGAAACCGGCCTTATGACAGAAGGAACACGCACAGACATAATTACATATCCAACATCATGTAACTTATTGTTAATGATAGTCTATTGATAGTTTGTTGAGCATAGGGGGCATCTCAAAATAAAGTGTTATCACAAACCCTATAAGAACAGGCATGAACTTTTAGGAGGATAGTGTGATAACGTGTATTTGCTTATGAGTGACCCTGTATAACGTATTACATACCTCAACGGTTCTCAACCTTTTTTGGTAATTTTACCTCATCCACATTTTGCTCTGCATGAAGTACCCCCTCATGTGCAACTGATCATTAGGCCTATATTCTTATGAGTCTTCCCAAGGACCCCCTGTGAATAGGCCAGGTACCCCGCTGATGGTCCCCATCATTATATTTTAACTCTATGAGAGGAAAAATCCACTTTTGAGGGGAATGTTTGGGAAAGTGTGTTTTTAACCTGTTTGGGATAGGGGGCAGCATTTTCACGTTCGGATGAAAAGCGTGCCCAGAGTAAACTTCCTGCTAATCAGGCCCAGAAGCTAATATATGCATATTATTAGTAGATTTGGATAGAAAACACTCTGAAGTTTCTAAAACTGTTTGAATGATGTCTGTGAGTATAACAGAACTCATATGGCAGGCGAAAACCTGAGAAATATCCAACCAGGAAGTGGGAAATCTGAGGTTTGTAGTTTTTCAACTCATTGCCTTTCTAATATACAGTGTCTATGGAGTCATATTGCACTTCCTAAGGCTTCCACTAGATGTCAATAGTCTTTAGAACCTTGTTTGAGGCTTCTACTGTGAAGGAGGAGAGAATGAGAGCTGTTTCAACCAGATGTCTGGCAGAGTGCCATGAGCCGGTTATGCGTGTGGCCGTGAGAGCGACCTGCGTTCCATTGCATTTCTAAAGACAAAGGAATTCTCCGGTTGGAACATTATTGAAGATTTATGTTAAAAGCATCCAAAAGATTGATTCTATACATCGTTTGACATGTTTCTACGAACTGTTATATAACTTTTTGGACATTCCGTCTGAACTTGGACTAGCCCGCGCCTCGTGAGTTTGGATTGTGAACTAAACGCGCTAACAAAAAGGAGGTATTTGGACATAAATGATGGACTTTATCGAGCAAAACAAACATTTATTGTGGAACTGGGATTCCTGGGAGTGCATTCTGATGAAGATCATCAAAGGTAAGTGAATATTTATAACGCTATTTCTGACTTTTGTTGACTCCACAACATGGCGGGTACCTGTATGGCTTTTGTGTCTGAGCGCCGTACTCAGATTATTGCATGATGTGCTTTTTCCGTAAAGTTTTTGGGAAATCTGACACAGCGGTTGCATTAAGGAGAAGTATATCTTTAATTCTGTGCATAACACTTGTATCTTTTATCAAAGTTTATGATGAGTATTTCTGTAAATTGATGTGGCTCTCTGAAAATTCGCCGGATATTTTCGAGGCACAACATTACTGAMCATAACGCGCCAATGTAAACTGAGATATTTGGATATAAATATGAACTTTATCGAACAAAACATAAATGTACTGTGTAACATGAAGTCCTATGAGTGCCATCTGATGAAGATCATAAAAGGTTAGTGATTAATTTTATCTCTATTTCTGCTTTTTGTGACTCATCTCTTTGGCTGGAAAATGGCTGTATGTGTTTTTGTGACTAGGCTCTGACCTAACATAATCATATGGTGTGCTTTCGCTGTAAAGCCTTTTTGAAATCGGACACGATGGGTAGATTAACATGAAGTTAAGATTTTATTTGGTGTATTGCACTTGTGAATGTATGAAAGTTAAATTCTTCAAAAAAATATTTTAGAATTTTGCTCTCTGCCTTTTCAGCGGCTGTTCGGCTAGCGTAAAAAGTTTTAACATATGGGTGACCTTATAGTTCAAGGGGATGGAATTTCATTTTTTTAAAGAAACAAATGGGCTTTAGATAAACAAACCTGTCAACACAAACAGCATACGATAAGCTTGTGCATACTCTAGTTTGGTAGCAGTCTAGTATCCTATAGTATTGTAGCACATATGACATACACTGAATTAACCAAACATTAGGAACACCTTCCTAATATTAAAATGCACCAGTCAGCCTGGCATCTATTACCATACCCCGTTCAATGGCACTTAAACATTTTGCCTTTCGCATTCACCCTCTGAATGGCACACATACACAATCCATGTCTCAATTGTCTCAAGGCTTAAAAATCCTACTTTAATAACCATTTACTGCAGTGGGGTAAATTAGGGTCATAGAGTGTTTCTTGGTAGTCTTAAACAAATCTTCTTTAAAACAAAAGTATATACCTCACACACACATGGTTATGTGCTTAAAAAAGGAGACACTTGTACCATGTCAGAAATAGAGTTGAAATGTATTCCATTTTGAGTTTGCATCCCAATATTACACTTTATATACATCACAGAAGACTGAAATATAACAAAACCTTTTGATTTTCCAATTAACATTCCATCCACGAGGCCACTAGAGAGCGATTTGGTAATTTGACTGCAGGAAAGGGTCCTCCCCTTCATCTACACTGATTGAAGTGGATTTAACAAGTGACATCAATAAGGGATCATAGTTTTCACCTGGATTCACCTGGTCTGTCTATGTCAATGAATGTTTTGTATACTCACTGTACATAATCAATTAACAGATTCTGTACAGTGCACTGTATATCATCTCTGGGAATATAGCAGCCTTGCACAACGAAATTGAACCTAAACACATCAACATCCACTACAGAGCTGGTAGCAAAACGAGGAAGAATGATCCAAAATCAGGTGATGTGCACACACAACCTAATGTTTCTTTCAATACATAAAAACACATGGGATACATTCTTCTCAGGTATCATTGGTATTCAAGGCTCATATATGAGCAAGCAGTCACTCTCCATTTGCCAGTAGCAAACACATGATACAATTATATTCATATGACAAAGCAGAGCATCTCCAATAATGCAGCAGACTGGTTTAAATGTGCAGAAAGGTCCTCCGTGACATTTCAAGTCACTAATCGGATTCAAAATAAAGTAACCACTCAAACTGGAACTCTGGATATGACTGCAGTAGGGTTTAGAGTCAATCCCCTAGATGTAATGACAATCCCCCTACTTGCAATGACTGTGATATATGGTTACCTTACCTACCTTAGTTGAATGCACGTTCTGGATAAGAGCATCTGCTGAATGACCAAATGTAAATGTAGATAGAAAAAAAATTGAGCAATCGAATCAGCAAAGTGTCCTGTTCCATGAAACCACACAACAGGCTGTGGAACAGGAACAGGTCTTTGGCTTCTGCAGGAGCCAGGAGGAGGGAGAGAGAGGGGGTAGCCAAAGAGAGACATGAGGAGGAGGAGGAGGAGGAGAAGAAGTGATGAAATAGCACTGTCGAATAGAGACACCATCGTGAGAAAGAAGGGACCACAGGATGAGAGGTGTGCTAATGTCTGTGACAGAGGGGAAGTAGAAAGTGCTGAGTCGGGCAAAAGCACCCCCTCAGGGCCCCGGACACCAGATGGACGGAGTGGGAGCAGAGAGGAGTCTAGAGGAGGTACCCAGGCTTCCAGCAGGGCCGGCCCAAAGACACAACACAGTTAGAGGACTGAAACTAGTCACACCGCAGCTGGGAATAGAAATGTCCCAATTAGCTGCAGTGGGCCTTACTCTATACAGAGAGACACACAGAGCCTTTGAAGTAACCAACACAAAAACACTGAGGTTAAAGGCCACTTAACATTTGCAAAAGTGATGTAATCTAACTAAGCTGACGCAAAAACTCTCCAGGAACTGGTAGGAATCCCACAGAGACCAGATTTTCCTGATTCTCCACACTTCTCCCAAAGTGTGCGCCAGCACAATACCCATACTATGTACACTACATGTAAGGTTCTATTGAATTACATCCTTCAGCACCTCACACCTGTACCAAACTAAATAAGAAAGATAAAGATAATCTAGGACATACTACGTACACATGTAAATGTTTAGATGTTGTACACTAAGCTATGTTTCATTCCTTATCTGAATTCGAAGTGAATGAGTTGGTAGTTATTTATATTCATTATCCTACTTTATTGTTTATATAACCGCCTATTGGTTCCACTCATACTGTCTGGTCTGTTCAGGGGCAAGACAACACGCTGCCCGTATGTGTTGGCATTTAGGACAAGAGGCAGCGAAAGGCCAGGTTGAATAAGTACTTAACTTTAGTAGCAGACAGATGCTGCCATTGACACAGCGATGAGAGGCAGAGAGCAAACATATTGACCTTTGCTCAATACTGCCGATGGAATAGACAACATGCAGGGGGAACAAAGAGTAGAAGAGTACACAATACCAGGAAGGAATCCACCTACAAAGACAGAAGACAAAAACAGAGTATTCATCCCAAATGGGCCCTGGCCCAAGTCAAAAGTAGTGTATAGGTACCAACAGTAGAGCACTCTATAGGGGACAGAGTGCAATTTGGGATGCATCCAAATACAGAAAATAGGTTGCATGAAGCACGTTTATCAGCTTTTATCTCTCATTCTCACAAGCAATTAACACATTCATGTGTTTTATTCTGTCTTAATAATTGGCCATTTTTAACATGTCTATTTATGGCTGCTGGGAAGCAGAACTGGGATAACTATACTTTTAATTGTACTTTGTGAAAAGTAAATCTAATTTGCAGGGGAACAAATAGTTATTTTGGAGGTGACAACAAATATTTTAATACAGATCGCCCAAAAATTACTACTTTATAAAACTATTGGAATACAGATCTCAGAAATGAACAACAACAAAAAAGTATTTGAATACATATCTCAGGAAGTGACTACTTCACTGAAACTATTGGATTGGCTTCCTTCAATTAATGGCAGGGCTGTATCTGGAACGTCATGTTGAAGATAGAAATATAATTAATAGAGCACACACAATCTCCTAAACTTTTCCAATCTATCTGACAATCATATTTGAGCTACACAATACATTTCAATCTGTACATTTTATAAATTCTCCTTAAACAACCTCTACAGGATTGGTCCCCCCCCCCCCCAAGGGACAGTTAAGCTAACGTAGGCTAATGTGATTAGCATGAGGTTGTAAGTAACATGAACATTTCCTAGGACATAGACATGTCTGATATGTGCAGAAAGCTTAAATTCTTGCATTTCAAAGATGGTACAAAAAAAATATACAAAAAACGCATGGTTTTTCTTTGTTTTATCTTTTACCAGATCTAATGTGTTATATTCTCCAACATTCATTTCACATTTCCACAAACTTCAAAGTGTTTCCTTTCAAATGGTATCAAGAATATGCATATCCTTGCTTCAGGTCCTGAGCTACAGACAGTTAGATTTGGGTATGTCATTTTAGGCGCAAATTGAAAAATGGGGTGGATCCTTAAGAGGTTTTAATGTCCATTGCCCCAGGTGTACAACATTAAGTCAAACTAATTAGCCAATGATATTTTGTAAAGATAAGTATACTGAACAAAAATATAAACTCAACATGCAACAATTTCAAAGATTTTACTGAGTTACAGTTCATAGAAGGAAATCAGTCAATAAATTAATTAGCGCCTAATCTATGGATTTCACATGACTGGGCAGGGTGCAGCCTTGGGTGGGCCTGGGAGGGCATAGTCCCACCCACTGGGGAGCCAGGCCCAGCCAATCAGAATATGTTTTTTCCCACAAAAGTGCTTTATGACAGACAGAAATAATCCTCAGCACACCCCCTCCCCCTCTTCAGACGATCCCGCAGGTGAAAAAGCCGTATGTGGAGGTCCTGGTTACACGTGGTCTGGTATGGACATTTGGATGTACTGCCAAATGCTCTAAAACAACGTTGCAGGCGGCTTATGGTAGAGAAATTAACATAAAATTATCTGGCAACAGCTCTGTTGGACATTACTGAAGTCAGCATGCCAATTGCACGCTTCCTCAAAACTTGAGACATCTGTGGCATTGTGTTGTGTAACAAAACTGCACATTTTAAGTGGCCTTTTATTGTCCCCAGCATAAGCGGCAACTGTGTAATGATCTTGCTGTTTAATCATTTTCTTGATTTGCCACACGTCAGGTGGATGGGTTATCTTGGCAAATGAGAAATGCTCACTAATAGGGATTATAATAAGGATTTTAACACATTTGTGCACAGAAGTTTAGATAAATTATATTTTTGTGCATATGGAACATTTCTGAGATCTTTTATTTCAGCTCATGAAAAATGGGACCAACACTTTACATGTTGCATTGATATTTTAGTTGAGTATATAAATACGTTTTGATGCTCAACTACTGTATGACTCTTTCAACATGCCATTGAAAAGGTCAAAAGATGCAATACATTTTATAATCCCTGAACATACTGCAGAGTAATTCAAAGCCATTTGCAAACATTACAAAGAGCAAGTTGGATGCTTAGAAAAACAACTTTGAACATCTTGTCCATCTGAGGGTAAGTGCTCTTGTTTCAAACACACACTATACCGTCTTTAAAGGGAATTTTTACTCAGAATACAAAACTAACATGATTTTACACCTACATTGGCTGCAGTTGATTCAAGAAGGCAGTTTTGGGATATTTAGTTTCCTGTCGACACTTAATAGCCATATTTTGTAACTGTTAGAATTCTCAGTAACACTTAACATTAAACTGTGGTTGTGCCTGTGAAATAAAACTGGAATTACTTTGAGAAAAAGTTTATTAGCATGTTGTTACATAATACTCTGGTAATTGCATTTTAATTGCAAAGCAATGAGCTGATAGTGACTGTTCCTTATTCCACTTATGTAATTTCTCCATTATTATGCAATTATAAAGCAATTTCCAAAGTCCTATGTAACAACAATGTTGCTATTGTCATAATCAACATTACTACACATGTACAGGAACTTGATGTCAAGTGTTACTGTGTGTCTAGTGTCTAGTTTAAGAAACAGACGCCTCAAAAGTCCTCAATTGGCAGCTTCATTTAATAGTACCCGCAAAACACAAGTCTCAACATCAACAGTGAAGAGGCGACTCCGGGATGCTGGCCTTCTAGGCAGAGATGCAAAGAAAAAGCCATATCTCAGACTGGCCAATAACAAGAAAAGATTAAGATGGGCAAAAAAACACAAACAGAGGAACTCTGCCTAGAAGGCCAGCATCCCGGAGTCGCCTCTTCACTGCTGACATTGAGACTGGTGTTTTTCGGGTACTGTTTAATGAAGCTGCCAGTTGAGGACTTGTGAGGCGTCTGTTTCTCAAACTAGACACTAATGTACTTGTCCTCTTGCTCAGATGTTCACCGGGGCATCCCACTCCTCTTTCTATTCTGGTTTGAGACAGTTTGCACTGTTCTGTGAAGGGAGTAATACACATCGTTGTATGAGATCTTCAGTTTCTTGGCAATTTCTCGCATGGAATAGCCTTCATTTCTCAGAACAAGAATAGACTGATGAGTTTCAGAAGAAAGTTATTTGTTTTTCTTGCCATTTTGAGCCTGTAATCGAACCCACAAATGCTGATGCTCCAGATACTCAACTAGTCTAAAGAAGGCCAGTTTTATTGCTTCTTTAATCAGACAACAGTTTTCAGCTGTGCTAACATAATTGCAAAAGGGTTTGCTAATGATCAATTAGCCTTTTAATGATAAATTGTAATGATTTAATGATAAAATGATCAAGTTTGATTAGCTAACAGAGTGTGCCATTGGAACACAGGAGTGATGGTTGCTGATAATGGGCCTCTGTACGCCTATGTAGATATTCCATAAAAAAATCTCCTCTTCCAGGTACAATCGTCATTTACAACATTAACAATGTCTACACTGTATTTCTGATCAATTTGATGTTATTTAATGGACAATAAATGTGCTTTTCTTTCAAAAACAAGAACATTTCTAAGTGACCCCAAACTTTTGAACGGTAGTGTACTTAGCTAGCGAATGCAGTTTAGCACTGAAACACCCGGCTCAAAACAGATGCTATGTTACCTAGCTGGCTATGGCTATCCAACACGGGAACTCTTCCAGGTCAAGGTAAGCTTTTGGTTTGATTAATTTATTGCCACCAGGGCCTACTGGTGTAACTGCTAAACTGCTTGCTAACTGTACACTGTAATGCATGATTGTAGCGGGTTTACTAATGCGTTAGTTCTAGTAGCTATGCTGACTTGACGTTAGCTAATATAGTGACAACTATGTAGACTGTGTGTAAGGGTTAGCGGTTATGATATGAAGGTTTGGCTTGGAAAGGTTTTTTCGACTGGTCACAGACAGCTGATGTGTTCTGCACTGAAATCCACAAGCAAAGGGAAAAGGTGAGAGGAGGAGAGTGCATAGATGCGATATGGAATTATCCAGCGATTAAAGGGATCATGCTGTTTGTATATGGCTGTTTTGAAAGTGATCTGTGTTTGCATGTGAACAAGGGTGTATTCATTCCGCTGATTCTGTTGAAAAACGTTTCTTAAATGGAAGCAAACAGAATGAAACGGGGATAAACACACCGGAATTTGTCCAATAGAACTCTCATTTGCAACTGTTGGACTAATGATTACACCATAGATCAGCTAGATGCAGGCAAGATTATGTCAATGTCTGTCAGCTTGATTACTCAAATGTGCACCTAAGTTATAAACTTTCATTCATAGGCTAGGTTGTAGCAATCTTATGATGGGTATAAGGAAAATTTGAGTATCATGTAGTAGCCTAAACCTATCGATGTTACATTGAGCTGGGTGAATGGAATATGAATGACAGCCATCCAATATGCTGTAATGGAAATAAGGCCATGCTCATCAAAAATATTATCGTCCTCCCTCATCTTAAACGGCACCGACCGCCACTGCTGTGCATGGTTATTAGGGTTAATGAAGTGTCATGGACGTGGGCATTAAACCACCGCTGTGCTGCTGCCCATTTACATCAACACATGATATTCCTGTTAATAGTAACAATATCAGTAGGAAATGAGATTTTCTCTCAAATCAAAACTTAAATTAACCATAACAGTTTTCCGTGAGCAAGTCTGAAAAAAATGATCAGTGACAAGTGTAATATTTTACCCTTATGAAATCAGCACTTGCTGTAGCCAAACAGTGTAACATTTCTCTAATGCCAATCTCAAATCAAAAATCAAATCAAATTTTATTAGTCACATGCGCCTAATACAACAGGTGTAGACCTTACAATGAAATGCTTACTTACGAGCCCCCAACCAACAATGCAGTTTAAAAAAACACGGACAAGAATAAGAGACAAAAGTAACAAGTAATTGAAGAGCAGCAGGAAAACAACAATAGCGAGACTATATACAGTGGGGTACCGGTACAGAGTCAATGTGCGGGGGCACCGGTTAGTTTGTGGTAGTACGTACATGTAGGTAGAGTTATTGAAGTGACTATGCATAGATGACAACTACAGAGAGTAGCACGGTGTAAAGGGGGGGGGGTGCAAATAACCTGGGTAGGCATTTGATTAGATGTTCAGGAGTCTTGTGGCTTGGGGGTAGAAGCTGTTTAGAAGCCTCTTGGACCTAGACTTGGCAATCCGGTACTGCTTGCCGTGCGGTATACAGTATGTTGCACGTAACTACTTCACAGGGGAAAAAAATAAGCTTTCTGGAACATGTGAACTTTCAAATCAAATAAAATTGTATTGCTTACATACACATGGTTAGCATATGTTATTGCGAGTGTAACGAAATGCTTGTGCTTCAAGTTCCGACAATGCTGCAATATCTAAACATGTAATCTAACAGCTCAACAACAACTACTTAATACACACAATTCTAAGTAAACGAATGGAATAAAAATATATACATATAAATATATGGATGAGCAATGACAGAGCGGCATAGGCAAGATGCAATAGATGGTATAAAATACAGTATACACTTATGAGATGAGTAATGCAAGATGTGTAAACATTATTAAAGTGGCATTATTAAAGTGACTAGTGCTCCGTTTATTAAAGTGGCCAATGATTTCAAGTCTGTATGTAGGTAGAAGCCTCTCTGCGTTAGGGATGACTGTTTAACAGTCTGATGGCCTTGAGAAAGAAGCTGTTTCTCAGTCTCTCGGTCCCAGCTTTGATGCATCTGTACTGACCTCACCTTCTGGATGGTAGCGGGGTGAATAGGAGGTGGCTTGGGTGGTTGTTGCCCTTGATTATCTTTTTGGCCTTCCTGTGACATTGGGTGCTGTAGGTGTCCTGGATTGCAGGTAGTTTGCCCCCGGTGATGCGTTGTGCAGACCGCACCACCCTCTGGAGAGCGGTTGTGGGCGGTGCAGTTGCCGTACCAGGCGGTGATGCAGCCTGACAGGATGCTCTCAATTGTGCATCTGTAAAAGTTTGTGAGGGTTTAATGTGACAAGCCACTGATGCGCCTTCTTCACCACACTGTCTGTGTGGGTGGACCGTTTCAGTGTGTCCGTGATGTGTATGCCGAGGAAATTTCCACCTTCTCCACTGCTGTCCCGTCTATGTGGATATGGGGGGTGCTCTATCTGCTGTTTCCAGAAGCCCACGATCATCTCCTTTGTTTTGTTCATATTGAGTGAGTGGTCATTTTGCTGACACCCCACTCCAAGTGCCCTCACCTCCTCACTGTAGCCTGTCTCGTCGTTGTTGGTAATCAAGCCTACTACTGTAGAGTCGTCTGCAAACTTGTGTTTGTTGAGCATCAGCGAAGTGGAGATGTTGTTTCCTACCTTCAGCACCTGAGGCGGCCCGTCAGGAAGTCCAGGACCCAATTGCACAGGGCGGGGTTGAGACCCAGGGCCTCTAGCTTAATGATGAGCTTTGAGGGTACTATGGTGTTGAATGCTGAGCTATAGTCAATGAATAGCATTCTTACATAGGTATTCCTCTTGTCCAGATGGGATGGGGCAGTGTGCGCAGTGTGATGGCGATTGCGTTGTCTGTAGACCTATTGGGGCGGTAAGCAAATGGAAGTGGGTCTAGGGTGGCAGGTAAGGTAGAGGTGATATGATCCTTGACGAGCCTCTCAAAGCACTCCATGATGACAGAAGTGAGTGCTACGGGCGATAGTCATTTAGTTCAGTTACCTTTGCCTTCTTGGGTACAGGAACAATGGTGACCATCTTGAAGCATGTGGGAACAACAGATTGGGATAGGGAGAGATTGAATATGTCTGTAAACACACCAGCCAGCTGGTCTGCGCATGCTCTGAGGACGCGCTTAAGAATGCCATCTGGGCTGGCAACCTTGCAAGGGTTAACACATTTAAATATCTTACTCACGTCGGCTACGGAGAAGGAGAGCCCACAGTCCTTGGTAGCGGGCCACGTCGGTGGCACTGTATTATCCTCAAAGTGGGTAAAGAAGGTGTTTAGTTATTCTGGAAGCAAGACGTTGGTGTCCGTGACGTGGCTGGTTTTCTTTTTGTAGTCCGTGATTGTCTGTAGAACCTGCCACATAAGTCTCGTGTCTGAGCCGTTGAATTGCGACTCCACTTTGTCTCTATACTGACATTTCACTTGTTTGACTGCCTTGTGGAGGGAATAACTACACTGTTTGTATTCGGCCATAATCCCTGTCACCTTTCCATAGTCAAATGCAGTGGTTCGCACTTTCAGTTTTGCGCGAGTGCCGCCATCCATCCACGGTTTCTGGTTAGGGTAGGTTTTAATAGTCACAGTGGGTACAACATCTCCTATGCACTTCCTTATAAAAACTCACTCACCGAATCAGCGTTTATGTCGATATTATTATCTGAGGCTACCCGGATTATCTATACCGTTTTGTATGCTTGTGTGCCATCTGTAAATACATATACAATTGTAAAATTACGAGCCTAATTGGTTTAGCCACGGAAAAAGAAGCCACGATCTAGCCATGATCGGCTGAGATAATGGATGGGTTGGACATGCCGAGAGATGAGTTCAGATTGGTCTGCCATGTAGCATGCTTCATGCTATAAAATGAGCTGATCAGCATGTGTAAATAATCCTTTGTACCACATTAAAAAAGATATATCATGAAGAACTGCTAAAGTGTTGCATCTGATGACCCTTCTGATGACAGTGATGGTGAAGAAACGGCGACCAACAGTGTTGTTGTCACAGAAGAAGTCGACCGAGTTTCGAAATCAGTGTAATGCCCGGTGGAAGCAGAGTATGGCAGGTAAGGAGAGGGAGTAAATGCAGCCGTTTGATTGCAAATATGCAGAGGCAGTTGAAAAGAGGACACACAAAAGGCTATTGTATAAAACACCCGTCTCCGGATTACATCTTCAAACTAAGGGCAACCATGGCATTCATGGCGGATAGGGAGAAGCGTTCATCCATGTATATGGCTAATAGTCAAGCTAGCAACATTTTCAGATATTATATGTATAAAAATTTGGCCGAAACTATTTTTCATTGCAAGTTAAAACGTACTGTTAGCTGGGAAGTCTGGAGAAAAAATAGCTCTAACTGGGAAAAATCAACTGTCATCCAACTCGGGAACAAACTTTCCGACCTGAAGATCAGTGGCGTCACGTATTTGTCCAAGTTCCCAGCATCATTAGGTTCATTGTTTAGCTAGCTAGCTATGTCTAAACATGTCTAAACAAAATGACATGGCCCATCAAGTTAGCCAGGTGTGTTTGAGGGTGATTACGATCATCTATTGTATTTCATGAATGTGTACATGTCTAGACAGTAGTGACCCATCCACTTAGCTAGATGTGACTGGGAGGTGGTTTCAGCATTTCTTTCACATGACCCGTCAATTTCAACACGTGTGTCTGGGTAAGCATCATCTACTAATTATGGAATATTTATACAATATTTATCTGGATACTTTATATTTTTTATATTGCTGCTATGCAAATATGCATTTCACTGTACCGTTTACACCTTCTGTATCCTATGCATGTGACAAATAATAGTTGATTTTATTTGATATGGTGTGTGTTTACCAGAGACTGTACTGTGAAGAACAACATGACCTGCACCAAAGTCAGATTAGAATATAGGCCAAGGACTATAGTGTATTTTTCCTATTACTTTCACCACTTTGTCTAGAACATTACTCACTCTGTTTAGCACATGGCTTCACATTTGAATTCTGCAATAAGAGGGTGTGAATAATGCTGATTGGGTGTAGACAATGAAGAGCTTTCCAGTAGGTGTACCAAAACATTTAAGGACCATTTTCTCAAAAGTTGGGTTACAAGTTGATCAACTTTCAAAGCAGAATGACTTTCCCATTGTTCCTTATGATACACAACTTTCAAGCTCTGAGTCGCTACTTTTATTCAATGTAAAAAATATAAAAAAATCTAATTTTGCTGCATAGGACCGAATCCAGGTGGTGGGTCACAAATGATCTACTTCGGTTTCGATATAAGGATCGTGAAATTTCTAAAATCGCTTACCACTTGTTCCATTTGGTTTCTACCTTAACATAAACGTTGACATATTCCTAAATATTTGGTCAAATAATTCATGTTGTGTATGGTTTCCTAGAAACAAGGGTGGCTCAACTTACACCTTTGGCTCAACTTACATGTACCCCACTGTCCCCTACTGCAAACACTATATCCTCCAAGGTTCTACAGAAAAACTATTTTCCTTCAGAGATCAGTGGTGAATTCCGCTAAGACTGACCAATGTATCTGCCGGGTTTCTAAATTGAATCAAGCCTTACCTCTCTGTTGCAATACATCTCTTTCTCCTCTTCAATGGCGGTTGGCATCCAATATGTTGTATTACCGCCCCCAACTGAACTACAGTATAGCTCCATTACACTTTGTGATACAAAATGAGAAAGGGGAACTGGTCAAAATAAAAAATAAATCAATAAAAAAGATACATATATTTTTATTACACTACCAACTAACCCTATACTCATTAAAACCCATCACCTTATTCAACTACTTTAACCCTGTCTTATCCTACCCCAGGCCAACGGACTGAGAGGACGAGACACCACCATGCAACACACGCTGTAACTCTTCTGAAGTCAAATCTCGTACCCCCAAGTACTCTCTGCAGCTGCCACCACAACATATATTTTCTCAGATTTACGTTCCATTTCTGATAACAATTTGATAATTGCCATGAACGCTAAGAAGCCAACCTTAAGCGTTTATCACTCATTGGCCTATCCTTCTTTGCTGGCACAGATCTACTATTCACAGGGATCCTCTCAGAATCCCTCACCCTTGACCCATCCTCCTCTACTTTCTTCACTGTCTCAGCATACGACACCTTCTGCACTACTCTGACTCTAGAAACCTCAACCTGCCTCTCTCGCACCAGCCACAACTGTATCCCCCAAAATGACATAATCCTCTATCCCATGCACTCCTGCACACCTTCCAGATCTTGGAATCTCCCTCCTAGACACTGCTGCAACATACCCATACATGTTGCACCTAAAACAATGCAGTGGATTTGCCACAAAAGCTCTGACAACAGGATAATGATATATCCTAACATTACTTTATCGGGTAAAGACTGACTCAAAACTCAAAAGGACTGATAGTGACTCCTCTGTTTCACCACGCTCACCACCGGGCCTGCGACGCACCAAACGGCAGGCGTCACAAACACCAGGAATCTTCAACTTCAATTGCCCCACCTCCACACGTAACGCTAACCCAGACATCACTCCTTTCAATGGTGCAGTGTTCCTAAAAGCCAAGCAAGAAACAGATCTTGACCCAAGCCGCGTGACACTGAGCGCCTGCTCCCTCTGGTCAGAAGAAACACAAACAAATATCACAAGTCCACTACAGGTGCACCCAACTCCTTTCCAACACACACTGAAACCACAAATGGATTTGCCAAAAGGAAAGGACCCACTTCTCCAAAAATGTCACTCCAACTGGACCAAACGTATCTTCATCATAACCATGTCCATCAATGCAAGGCTCAAACTCCTCACAACACCTTCTACCCCTTCTATTTCACCTCCTGAACTCAAACTGACGACCGGCTAACTCTGTTTGAACATTGTTATTGTTAGCGTCAACAGATTCAAACCCATCCGCTACCTCCCTCAGTCTTTTCAACCTCCTCTCTCTGTCCCTCCATCCTCCTCCCTTAACCAGTTACCCAACTCCTTCTGAAAATATTACACTTTTCCAAGCCCAGATCTATTTTTAGCCTCTTCGAAAGACATGCTAAGCCCTGTTCTCCCTCCACTTCATACTTTTCTCTTTAGACTTGGTCATGTTGTGTATGACAGGCCTTCCAACCAGGAAGTTCAAATCATTCTCTTCCTGTTATGGGATGATTCTAAAATGACAACCTATTTGCGTCTTCCTCTGTGATTTTTAAATAGCGGTTTGCAACCAAAAAGGTGCATTACCGCCACCAACTGGACTGGAGTGTAAATCCTTTAGACTTTGAAACAAAAACGGGAAAAAGAGAAAATGAAGAAAAGTACTCCGCCAACTAACCCTACACTCATTAAAAACCCACCACCCCGTTCCACTACGTTGACCTTACCTGATCCTACACCAGGTCAACGGCCTGGGAGGACGGGATGCTACCGTTCAACTCACCCTGTAACTCGTCTGCGGTATAATCTCATAAACCAAAGTACTTCTCTGCAGCTGCCATCACAACACCTTTTCTGTGAATTATGTTCCATTTCTGCAGTACAGTTGGTAACCATGGCATTGAATGCTAAAAGCCACTCTTACTGAAGCACATTTCATTCGTAGGCCTATCACTTTGTACTGGCAAAATACATTTACTACTCACCGGGAACCTCATAGGATCCCTCATCCTTGACCCATCCTCTACTTTCTTCACTGCCTAAGCATACAACACCTTCTGTACAACTCTGACCATGGTAACCTCAACCTGCCTCTCTCGCACCGGACACTTCTGATACCCAGCAACATGGGCAGCACCCTATTCCCTACATAGCGCACTACTTTTGACCAGAGCCCTATGGTGAACTGTATAGGGAGTAGTGCACTGTTTAGGGAGTAGGATACCATTTGGTATGCACACAGCTCTGTTAAGAACCTATTTCAGGCCCGGTGTGTGCTGTTCTCTCTCTCTCTTTAAGAGAAGAGATGGGGAAATCATGGCCGACATGACTTTGGCAAGTTGTACCAGCTTTTTAGTGAAGAACAGATGCGTGTCTAATGAACGGGCGACTCTCTCATCAATAATGTACTGTTTTTCCACCTGCTAGCAAATTAATGAGAAGTAGAGAGCCGTTTAGGGTGCGGGGTCTTGGGTGACATAAACCCTCCAATAATGGCCATATGAATAGCATGGCAGATCGTCAGAGGGAAAACACCGGGCGGAATTAGGGAGGTTTAATTGCAACATAATTAGGCCAATGCAACGCTGATAGGCCTTTCCAAGCTGGCATCTGGCTGAGCTGCCAGTTAAGGTAAATGTTCACCGGACCAAATACATGGAGAGACCAATCAGACCATGAAACAGGAGTGGGAAATAGATCAATATGTGATTAGCCAATAGTTCGTTATAGAGTTATTTTCAATGAATGGATTTTAATTTCACTTTGATTACCTGACGAGGGGATATTTGGCGAGGGCATGAACTGAAGTTGTCCGAAATTCTTCTACACTGTATATCTCCATGAATATATTATTAACATCTACATTTCCGGTAGAAATGGACCATCTACATTTCCTGCTTGTAAGCGAACCACAATATCCAGAATTCATAGTGATTTCAGGATGTAGTACAGCCCCTGTCGAGATGGTTCCAGTTGAGATTGAGAGTCAACAGGTAGCTAATGTTACTTACTGGACCAGCCACTCGTTCATAAAACATCAGCTTGCGAAGAACTATTAACAACTGTAAAGTTTATTCATGGTATGGTGTTCAGTACTTGGATGTGAAAACTTCAAGCAAGCGCAGGCTGCTGAGGTAACATTTCATTGGTTACTTTGCAAGCTAACGATAGCTACGTTAGGTTTCGTTAGCTACAGCCTGCCGGACCGTATCTAACCGTTAGCTAGCGAACTACCGCAAGTGACTGGCCTGTGTGTTCTATTTACAGAGTCCAATCCCATCGACATCTGCAGCACCAGGAACTAGTTTAAATCACCTTTGACTGCACAATGCTGGCAAGAGCCAAAGTGTATAGTCTGTGAGTCCATGGACAATGGAGCTCATGAAGGTCTGCCAGACCAGCTGAAGAACATTCAGGACCCTGCCTAAAACATTCAACCAACATAATATGCACATTCAGTTAGACTGATGTTGTAGGTGTCACGCCTGCTCCCGCTCCCCCTCTCTGGCGCTCAAGAGCGCCAGGCGGCCCGTCATTACGCACACCTGTCACCATTGTTACACATATCAGCGTATCATTGGACTCACCTAGACTCCATCACTTATTGATTGCCTCCCCTATATCTGTCTATTCCCCAGTTTCCTCCCCATGTCAGCATTTCTCATTTTGTTCCCCCTGTCCAGACGCTGTTCTTGTTTTGTTATTTATTAAATATTCACACCCTGTACTTGCTTCTCGCCTCCCAGTGTCTGTCCTTACAGAACGCTGACACCCCAATTTGAAGCATCAGGGATTTTTTTTTTTTTTGTTGGTGACGTTGGGTCCGGGTGCCACTGCCGAAGGAACCGGGAGTGCCTCAGCTGGCTCGTCAGGCTTCCATGCCTTAGCTGGCTCGAGAGGTTTTCTTGCATCGCCGGCTCGTCGGGCTCCCACACCTCGGCAGGCTCGTCGAGCTCCCACGCCTCGGCCGGCCCGTCAGGCTCGCCCTGGTGGGCCGCCGGGTGGTGCCCCTAAGGGGGGGGGGATTCTGTCACGCCTGCACCCGCTCCCCCTCTCTGGCGCTCAAGCGCACCAGGCGGCCCATCATACTGGGCATTTTATACTATGCTACTGTAAGAACAGACGCTGGGAGACGAGAAGCAAGTACAGGGAGTGAATATTTAATAAATAACCGACATGAAACAAAACAAGGACAGCGTCTGGACAGGGGGAACAAAAACGACATTAATGCTGACACGGCGATGAAACTGAGGAATAGACAGATACCTGTCACCTGTCACCATCGTTACGCGCATCAGCGCTTCATTGGACTCACCTCTACTCCATCACTTATTGATTGCCTCCCCTATATCTGTCTATTCCTCAGTTTCATCTCCGTGTCAGCATTAATGTAGTTTTTGTTCCCCCTGTCCAGACGCTGTTTTTGTTTTGTTTCATGTCATAAACCCAAAGTTATTCCTTTAGTCTTCATTACCATCATCAAAACAGTTCTTCAGTTTTGCTCGTAATGAGATGCACTGAGGCTAGCTATAACTTTAGGCTACAGTACATTTTGGGTATAGCAAACCAAGCTAACTAGCTTGGCCTTTAGTGGTACTAGCGAGCCCCGTTATGGCCGAATCGATCACAAAATTATACTGTATTGATCAACACTGCCTTGTGTAAAAAGAGAGCTTATAATGCTAGCTAGCTACCGCCAGCAAAATAACTTACTCATCTGTCATTTGCCCTCCTGGTCTAGCTGGTCTAGGCTGCCGCTGACAGTTGTTCTTGGAGGTTCTGAATAACGTCTCCAGCACCCCTCTATCCATATGTGCGTCAAAACTTTGATGGTCTGTCACACACGATCCATGGGGTCTGCACTGACCCTCTCTAGTAAGAACTGTTCGTGGTTGAATTTGTTGCAGCTGGTCTAGCTGGTCTAGCTGGTCTAGGCTGCCGCTGACAGTTGTTCTTGGAGGTTCTGAATAACGTCTCCAGCACCCCTCTATCCATATGTGCGTCAAAACTTTGATGGTCTGTCACACACGATCCATGGGGTCTGCACTGACCCTCTCTAGTAAGAACTGTTCGTGGTTGAATTTGTTGCAGCACAGACATTTCTCATCTGTCGGCATGGCTGGAGAGCACCCGCATAGGTAGCACTATTCGGAGCCTGACCATGGCTCCCCATCGCTGCTTGCTGGTCTCGTTATTCTTGTTCTAGCTGTCTCAAGTCTTCTTCAGTGTATTCCGGGCTGAAATAAATAGGGCTGTATGTCCCACATACGGTTTCGTCGTCCAGCTCTTCTTGTAAAGAGGATTCATTAGCAGCTATTGTAATTATTTAGCAATCTCGGATAAACAGTGCACGGTAACATAGCTGTGAAACTATGAACCTGTGAAACTAGTACCGACCCCGTTTTGATAAGCCTGCCTTCGAGGGTGGGAACACAATTGGAAAAGGAAGTAGGACTCCCATCAGACTGTAGTCTTTACAAGGCCTGGGAAAATGAGTCAACCTAGATATGTTGCAATGTCGTGGCAGATAGCAATGGTTCGATTGAACAAGGACAACCATATCTACTAACTTCTAGCGTGATCCTGCAATCGGTGAAACACAAAGGCCACAATAATTGCTACAAAACATGACTCCATTCATTTTGCGGTCTCCCACCGCAAAAATAAAATAATACCTCTATGGTACATAATTATGTCTGAAACACCTCTCGTCAGTCATAACTATGTAGGGAGCCTGGAAAAACATCCCAAATAGTGTCTAGAGATGACGTTTCCCTTTAAACTGGAGACAGAGTAACTCATAATTAGAATTAAACACACCGTTTCTGTATTCAAGGGGACAGGGCATTGATGATGAGAGGGAGGGAATGAGAAAGGGAAAAGGAGAGAGAGAAGTTATTAGAAAGAGAGAAGGGGGGGGAAGAGAGAGCGCAGAATAGGTATGAAAGCGAGAAGAGGAGGGAGGGAATGGAAAGGTAATGAGAGAAAGGGGAGAGGGAGGGTGGGATAGATAGAGAGAAAAGGAAAGAGAGAGAGAGATAGGGAGAGGGGGAGTAAAACGAGAGAGAAACTGGGTTGAACTAAGTAAACTAATTATGTTTTATTGGAGGAGAGAACGAGAGCGTGACAGAGAGAAAATATAAGTCAAATGGAGATCAAAACCTGGCCTGCCATAATGTGTTATTGTCCCCCTAGGGAGAGGGTTTAACCAGATCTGATCCTGACTGGATTTCAATGGGTTTTTCATGTTTCTACACAACCTTGGATTGCTTGGACATGGCGCATATCTGATCACAGCATGTGTAGAATAGTTGGTGGGTTGGTGTGTGTAAGTGAAAGTGCAGAATGGTGGGCCTGAATAGCATTCTAATTCTAATTTGAAGCTCAGACGGTAGAGCATGAGGCTTGTAACGCCAGGGTAGTGCGTTCCATTCCTGGACCACCCATATGTAAAATGTAGGCACGCATGACAGGAAGTCGCTTTGAATACAAGCGTCTCCTAAATTAAATGTATTTTTATATTATATTATTGACTAGAGAGGGGAACCAACCAATCGACTCTGAGGACAGTCTGAGGACAAACAATATAATTTGCATGGATCATACAATAGGCCATTCTTACACAATGACCTTACAGACTATATACTGTATGCAATCCTATCACCACTGTTCTCATGTTGCTGTTCTCTGATTATAATTAGTGAATGGAAGTATTTCATTCACTATTTCAATCAACTTAGTTGTCAGATCACGAAAGACCATTCTTAATAATAAACAAGCCTGGTGAGAAGATATTATACCAGTAGAACTGAACAGAGGACAAAATGATGACGCTTTTGACAGTTACCACTGTTCATTTAGTCAGCAAATTGAATCAGTAATGTGAATATCATCTGAGAAACACTAGAGGATGCTGAGTGTTACATTTTCCAGACAGAGATGTAAATTAGATGAATCCATTAATTGATTCATTGATTTCTTCTTAGAACAACTGGGATATTGTCATCTAGTGCATTTTGTAATTAACATCACTGTTTCAATCCTTTGTGATGCCATGTTAGATCCTCCTCCAGTCACATAAAAGAACAGGGTGTGACCTTAAAAAGTGGTCAAAGGTCAAATAGAAGAGTGGTTGTTGAGAGGCAACCGAGTAAACAACCATGTAACCTCTGCCATGTAAACAACCGATTACATACTCCATCATTACATGAAAGGGAGAAATGTTCACCCTGTCACGCCCTGATCTGTTTCACCTGTCCTTGTGCTTGTCTCCACCCCCCTCCAGGTGTCGCCCATCTTCCCCACTGATACTCTGGGTATTTATACCTGTGTTTTCTGTCTGTCTGTGCCAGTTCGTCTTGTTTGTTCAAGCCTACCAGCGGTTTGTGTCTCAGCGCCTGCTTTTTCCAGTATCTCTTTTCCCGCCCTCCTGGTTTGGACCCTCGCCTGTCCTGACTTCGAGCCCGCCTGCCTGACCACTCTGCCTGCCGTCCTGTACCTTTGCCCCAACTCTGGATTGCCGACCTCTGCCTGACCTGACCCCTGGGCTTGTCTGCCGTCCTGTACCTTGGCCCACGACTCTGGACTACTCTGCCTGCCTTGACCTGTCGTTTGCCTGCCCCAGTTGTTACAATAAAAATTGTACTTCTACACAGTCTGCACTTGGGTCTTACCTGAAACATGGTACACCCAGCGAGTTATTTGTAGAACCTTTGAGACTGTGAAAGGTTCTTTATAGAACCATCATCCATTAAGGTTCTATAAAGAACCATTAATGGTTCTATACAGCACCAAAACAGGTTGTAACCATAGCAGAACCTTTTTTTAATAGTTCTTAAAACCTATACAGAATCGCTGTCCAGCCCCCCCCCCCCCCCGCCCATGGGATGGTTAAGCTAATGTGATTAGCCTGAGGTTGTAAGTAACACACATTTCCCAGGACAAAAACATACCTGATATGGGCAGAAAGCTTAAATTCTCGTTAATCTAACTGCACTGTCCAATTTACAGTAGCTATTACAGTGAAAGAATACCGTGCTATTGTTTGAGGAGAGTGCACAATTATGAACTTGAAAATAGGCAATCCTCGGATTTTGTGTTAAATGTCTACAACAAAGCTTTCTTAGTGTCCAACAAGCTTTCTCTACCCTTAACCTTGTTCTGAACACCTCCAAAACAAAGGTCATGTGGTTTGGTAAGAAGAATGCCCCTCTCCCCACAGGTGTGATTACTACCTCTTTGTCACGCCCTGACCTTAGAGAGCTTTTTATGTCTCTATTTTGGTTTGGTCAGGGTGTGATTTGGGTGGGCATTCTATGTTCATTTTTCTATGTGTTGTATTTCTTTGTTTTGGCCGGGTATGGTTCTCAATCAGGGACAGCTGTCTACCATTGTCTCTGATTGGGAACCATACTTAGGTAGCATTTTCCCACCTGTGTTTTGTGGGTAGTTGTTTTCTGTTTAGTGTTCTGCACCTGACAGGACTGTTTCGGTTTCGTTTATTCACTTTGTTATTTAGTTTTAGTGTTCAGTTGAAATAAAAATCATGAACACTTACCACGCTGCGCTTTGGTCCGATTCTTCCTCATCAGACGACGACGACCGTTACACTCTTAGAGTTTAGAGCTTGAGGTGGTCACCTCATACAAGTACTTATGTATGGCTAGACAGTACACTGTCCTTCTCTCAGCACATATCAAAGCTGCAGGCTAAAGTTAAATCTAGACTTGGTTTCCTCTATCGTAATCGCTCCACTTTCACCCTAGCTGCCAAACGAACCCGGATTCAGATGACCATCCTACCCATGCTAGATTACGGAGACATCATTTATAGATCGCAGGTAAGGGTGCTCTCGAGCGGCTAGATGTTCTTTACCATTCGGCCATCAGATGTGCCACCAATGCTCCTTATAGGACACATCACTGCACTCTATACTCCTCTGTAAACGGCTCATCTCTGTATACCCGTCGCAAGACCCACTGGTTGATGCTTATTTATAAAACCCTCTTAGGCCTCACTCCCCCCATCTGAGATATCTACTGCAGCCCTCATCGTCCACATACAACATCCGTTCTGCCAGTCACATTCTGTTAAAGATCCCCAAAGCACACACATCCCTGGGTAGCTCGTCTTTTCAGTTCGCTGCAGCTAGCGACTGGAATGAGCTGCAACAAACACTCAAACTGGACAGTTTTATATCAATCTCTTCATTCAAAGACTCAATCATGGACACTCTTACTGACAGTTGTAGCTGCTTTGCGTGATGCATTGTTGTCTCTACTTTCTTGCCCTTTGTGCTGTTATCTGTGCCCAATAATGTTTGTACCATGTTTTGTGCTGCTATCATGTTGTGTTGCTACCATGTTGTTGTCATGTTGTGTTGCTAACATGCTGTGTTGTCATGTGTCGCTGCCTTGCTATGTTATCTTAGGTCTCTCTTTATGTAGTGTTGTGTTGTCTCTTTTGTTAATCCCAGCCCCTGTCCCCGCAGGAGGCCTTTTGCGTTTTGGTAGCTCGTCATTGTAAATAAGAATTTGTTCTTAACTGACATGCCTAGTTAAATAAAGGTTAAATAAATAAAAAAAGGCACATTTGTGTAGTCTTTTGCCCAAATGTGCCTTTTGAAAAGATATGCGATTGTTCATTGGATCAGTCTGAAACTTTGCAAATACACTGCTGCCATCTAGTGACCAAAACCTAAATTGCGCCTGTCCTAGAATAACACATTATGGCCTTTCTCTTGCATTTCAAAGATGGTACAAAAAAAATACAAAAGAACGCATGTTTTTTTCATTGTATTATCTTTTACCAGATCTAATGTGTTATATTCTCCTACATTACTTTCACATTTCCACAAACTTCAAAGTTTTACCTTTCAAATGGTATCAAGAATATGCATATCCTTGCTTCAGATCCTGAGCTACAGGCAGTTAGATTTAGGTATGTCATTTTAGGCGAAAATTGAAAAAAGGGTCGGCTCCTTAAGGGGATTAGGAAACGGTTCTTTATAGCACAATAAAGGTTCCATTTAAAACTGTATGAGCATAGCTCTTATAGAAACTTAATTTGGCACAGAACCACCTGTTTTATTGTGTAGCAACATATAGTCATTTCATCCAGCTTTGCTCTGGTGCATATATTACCTGATATAAAAAAACGCTTAACCTGACTGATACAACTTCATCATGGTCAAACACAGAGAAATACAGTATACCAAACTGATAATACCATAGACAGTTTTAGACACCTATTGATCCACTTCACTCAGATCAACTCAGATGGGAATAGTGAAAAACCAACAGTGTGCTTGCTGCTACAGCCATCAAAGACAGCTTGGAAGAAGCATCCAGCAAGCTTAGATTGCTTTGGTCTCACAGTCGAAGAAAATCATGTGCACAAGATCCTGTTATGTGGCTGCTAAAAAATCCCTCCTATTCCCATCTGAGTTTCTGCTTTCCAGGTTGGATAAACCACGAAATAGATCAACCCTACCCGTTTTAAAACATTCATACAAAGAACCACCGTGATAGCATTTCCCCCTCTAAGCAATGCAAGGATACCCTTCGATCAGCATTCAGCATCCAAACCAAACAACAAACCAACCAATCCCCTTTTGATTTTTTTTATGGATGAATTCAGATGCATTGCAAAGGTAAAGCAGGGCGACCTTGCGCTGGTGCTTGTAATGGAGTATTCCAATATCTACCCACTGTAGGCGACCAGCTGGGGATGAGGTAACAGCAGCTCTCTGTCACCAGCAAGGGAATTCAGAAAAAAAATGGGATTTGGTTCCTGCGCTACTGCTGCTGCTGAAACGAAACCTGCCTTTGATGTTCTCTATGCACAGTCCTGTGGGGAATCCAACCCTCTCTCTCCCTCTCCGCATTGAGCATCTGAGCACCACAACGCAGCAGCCCACTGTGTACGGCCGGAATACAGGCTCGAAATAACAGTGGAGATACTAAGGAATCCTACAATCAATACAGTGTCCATATCAGGGAAATGTGTCCAATGTCCAGTACTCACCATCTCTCCTGTTGACTTTGGCAAAGCCGGGTCCATGGCTGTTGGATAACTGTGATGAGCTTCTGAAGGAGGACTGGGGCAGGCTGGACACCAGTGGGCCATCACAGCTGTCTGTCAAGCAAACAGGAAAACAACAAAGGACAGGGTTATGCTTTACATTCACAGGTGAACTATTAGTAACATTATTATTAGTACAGTATTTCCAAATTATTCAGAGATGTAGTCTAAAACATCATCAGGGAGGGACCATGTTTAAAGCAATTTCAGAGACACTATTTTCCATTTTGTCACAATTTGATCACCATGTCGACCAACATTTAACACGATGTTACTGCTCTCTGTCAGCAGCAATACTATCCACCAATGACACCATTGAAGTGATGTCACAGGATGCTAATATGCTAATAATAACTAAAATCGCTAGAGTGCAGATCACATTGTTATGTTCCAACACCTTCACAAATGTTGTGTGCATGAGTACCGTCCCACTGGTCACACCACGTCATTTCAATGTGGAAATGTGGGTAATATTTGTTTGAGATGTTGATCAATGAGATTTCAACCTTTATTCACCCACTCAAAAAGACAGACAGATTTTGTTTGTTGAATTCTCAATGTGTTATCACTATGCTTTCAACGATCTAAAAGCACAACCAAATTCCAATGGGAAAACAATGTCTGATTCGGGATCTAGGGCTCGATTCGCCAAAATTCTGCGCAATAGCGCGCTTGAAATGTAAAGGCAATTTTCGATTGAGCTGACATATGTAGTGTTTGCAATGAATGCGGTCGCCACAAATGCGGGAATGTCACCTACAAACTACAATCGCGCGATAGCGCTGAAGTTTGGTGATACGGATTGAATCGAGCCCTTAGTTTTCATATAAATGTGCTATCACTGCACTTTCAACCATTTAAAAGCACAAGTTCAAATGGGAATACAACGCCAGATATGTTGGATTTATACAACAACTTAATGTGTTATCATTGTGCTTCATCTAATACCGCAACAAAAAAAACATGGATTGCAGTTGAGATTACATTAAAAGTACATAGTGCAAGTGATCAACGTTGTTCGAGATTCTGTACAGATTATTATAGCAATTGTAAAGATCTCCACGGACCTGCGAACTTTGCATGCTTTCTCGAACATGCACACTTTCTATGATTACATAAGAAGACATTTACAGTATACTTAAAGTAACCTCAACATGTGGCCACGGATGTGTTTCTCGTGTTAAGGTGGAAAAAATACTTTCACATTTGTTTGAAAGATAGCCCTAACTTTAGACTATTTACTGTATTAGATAAGTAATAATAAATAGTGTTTGGTTGACAACCAGATATCAGCATTTAAAGGAGATGTATCTAATGCTTGGATAGTTTAATCTGAGCCACTGGCTTAACCTGGAGTTGTGCATAAAGGGTGTGACCTTTGAGTTAAACTCCTAGGTGTAACATCGGATGGTCAATTATCATGGTCAAGTCATATTGACAAAGTTGTTGTGAAGATGGCGAGGGGTACATCTGTTATAAAAAAGAACAACTGTACCAGTTGTTCAGGCTCTGTCTCTGGTCTTGTCCCATCTTGATTGCTGTCCAGTAATATGGTCAAGTGCAGCAAAGAAAGACCTAGCAAAGAAGCAGCTGCTTCAAAACGAAGCAGCACACCCTGACCTTTACAGCACATACGGAACAACATCAACAACATGAATGCCAGTCTTTCCTGGTTGAGGATTGACGGGAGATGAACTGCTTCTCTTCCAGTTTTTATGAGAAATATTACTGTGTTTAGAAATTCCAGATTCTGTATAATCAAATAACATTCAGCTCAGACACTCATACATACACCACAAGACACGCCACCAGGGGTCTCTTCACAGTCCCCAAATTCAAAAAAGAACTCACAGCAACGCATAGTATTGTACAGAGCCATGATCACATGGAACTCCCTTCCCTCTCCAATTACTCAAGCAGACAGAAAAATGACCTTTAAAAACTAATTAAACTACATCTCATGGAACGACGGGGACTGTGAAGGGACACAAACACACAGAGACACAAACACAAACATAATTTTTTAGTTGTATTATTTGTATTATTTTTCGTTTTTCATATCGTTGTATTTTACATTTGTGTGACTGTCCTTGTCTATCAGTCTATCAATGTTTTGTTACTTGTCATGTTTTGTGTTTTTGGTGTACCCCAGGAAGAGCAGCCGCTGCTTCTGCTAAAGCTAACGGGGATCCAAATAAACAAATAAACCCTCATTTTTTATTTTTGGTTTAGTTGGAGACCTGAATCTGTCACGCCCTGGCCTTAGTATTCTTTGTTTCCTTTATTATTTTAGTTAGGTCAGGGTGTGACATGGGGAATGTATGTGTTTTTGTATTGTCTAGGGTGGTTGTATGGTTTAGAGGGTTAAGTAGAGTAGATGGGTTTGTGTTTAGTGTAGGTGTCTAGCTGTGTCTATGGTTGCCTGAATGGTTCTCAATCAGAGACAGATGTCATTAATTGTCTCTGATTGGGAGCCATATTTAAGACAGCCATAGGCACTAGGTTAATGTGGGTAATTGTCTATGTTGTACGTTTGTAGCGTGTGTGTGCACTTACGTCTTTAGCTTCACGGTTGTTTTGGTTTCAGTTTGTTAAAGTGTTCGTTGCGTATTTTTTTTCCTTTTTCTCTAAAATAAAAGAGAATGTATTTTGCACACGCTGCGCCTTGGTCCACTCTTTCTCATCAAGACGATCGTGACAGAATCCAACATATAATTTGTTATTTGCTGTATTGCAACAGTGATATTTAATTGTGTTTGATTATCAAAATTTGAAGGAGATGCATATTTTGTGCCACTGACTTTAGTCTGGTTTAAATTCCATTTAATTTCTACAAATTAAAGATGTATATGTTGGATTCATGTCTAAGTTAAAGCGAAGGACAAAATCTAGTCAAACTTTATTTAAAGTGCATTTAAAGTATGATTTGATTTAGTCCTTTTCTTTAACTCAGATTTTTGGTTGCGAAGGAGACGTGAATCCAACATATTAATTGTTAACTTGCAACCTTTGGAGGCAGAAGCTTACGCACATCCACCATCCCCATCCACAACGGCGTAGCAAAACCGAAACCTACTTGAATGTAGCTCACTGCTCACGAAACCTACTTGAACATCGCTCACTGTTTCCCCTAGTGGCTGGTATCCATGTCATCTCACGTCTTCCTCAGACATGGCTGGACATTGAATACTGACTTGAATCACGGGTGAACTGGCTGGCACATGCAAACGCACATACACATGCGAATACACCAGAGGAGGCTGGTAGGAGGAAGGGCTCATTGTGAAATGAGCATGAGATGAATAACAATAGTGAGGCCATATACAGGGGGAACCGGTTAGTCGAGGTAATTAAGGTAATATGTACATGTAGGTAGAGTTATTAAATTGACTATGCATAGACAATCGCCTGATATAGAGGTCCTGGATGGCAGGAAGCTTGGCCCCAGTGATGTACCGGGCCGTACGCACTACCCTCTGCAGTGCCTTGCGGTCGGAGGCCGAGCAGTTGCCATACCAGGCAGTGATTCAACCCGTCAGGATGCTCTCGATGGTGCAGCTCTAGAACCTTTGAGGATCTGAGGACCCATGCCAAATCTTTTCAGTCTCCTGAGGGGGGAATAGGTTTTGTCGTGCCCTCTTCGCAACTGTCTTGGTGTGTTTGAACTTAACGTTAGCTAGCTAATAAGCTAGAAACAAACCAAACCATTGTTTAGAAAGTTGCTTTTAGGTGCCTGGTTTTCTAGATTGACATATACTACATTAATTTTTAAACAGTTTATTGGTGTTCAAATACACCAGTTATGCTATTTTGAACCGTCAGGCTGCTGATATCTGTTGTTTTTGTGTTTATACTTCTTCATAACGACAATGATGTCACTGCAACAACTCTATACAGACATGTCGATAGACGTAGTATACATCAATCTTTAGTCTTAAAAACGGGTTGTTTAGTACACTACCGTACTCACTCTGTTTAGCACATGGCCTCACATGTGACTCCTTAAAGGGATGGGTGGGGCTAAGGCTTAAGAGGGTGTGAACAATGCTGAATGGGTGTAGACAAACAAAAGCTCTCCAGTAGGTGTACCAAAGAATTCAAGGGACGTTTTCTGAAAAGTTGGGTTACAAGTTGATCAACTTTCAAAGCATAATTACTTTCCCATTGTTCCTCAACTGTAGTGTCTGATATACCATTTTCTAGCTCTGGGTCTCTACTTTTATCCAATGTAAAAAACACCATTTCAAATGTTGTTACATAAGACAGATTTGAGCCGGTCGGTCACAAATATGTAGAATTGCAGGAAATTAGCTATAAAACTGCAACAACAAAAAGTTATGTACAGCAAACGTATTTGTTTACCATAATGTACGTACTTATAGTTTTCAAACCCGATGCTGAGTTAATGTGAGTTCATCTGTAGCGACTAATTGTACAGCTAATAGTCTACGTTTTTGTAGATTGATTGAGGTGTGAAGCTACAGCAACCAATGTGATAATGGCTGAGGTAAGTTTTGCTTGTTTTTGCTATTCTCCAAATAGCATTTTAGATGATGACATTTCAACTAGATAATGCTATAAAAACCAGCTTGCCGAACCTCTTATCAGTAGTGCACACATCCTCTCCTCATGACCAAACTACATCCTCTGTCTCTCAATGACTAGATTAGGGTTGTTTGTTGAGTATTCAGTGTGAAAAGCTTTTCAATTATAGTGTTTTAGAGTGGGAAATGGGAAAGTGCACTCCAAAAACAGAGCAGAGGAGTAAAAGCTAAGTTGATAATCACTAATGAGAGTTCTCGTTGAAAACCACTTGACAGAAAGAGCAGAGCATTTGAAAACACAAGAGCATTTTATCGGCGTTCAGTTTGGCATTTCAGTGCCGGGTACCCACGTCTCTGACTGACTCTGTGATCAGTCGTGCACAGACGTCCGTTGTGCGGAGGCAGAAATTGGAGGTAAATGCTGAATATCGGGTTGTTCGCATCCACTGAACCTTGGTGGAAAACTCACCTTTCCTTGTGCTAGAGCCACCTAGCTACTGCACCTCATTCCTTCAGCTAGCTCTATCCCAAAACAACACTTCAATACCAAGGTCATGTTTTGTTTCGTCTTAGGAACACAATATATGTAATAATTAGCTGGATTCTCTATAATGCTTCGCTACATAATACTACTATACCTTAGATATTGGGTGCGTCCCAATATGGCAGCCTATTCTCTATATAGTGCGCTCTGGGACCTGGTCAAAAGTCGTATAGGGAACAGAGTGCCAGTTGGGATGCAGTCATTACCTCGTTCAAAGGAGTACTTCTCAGGGAGTGTCAGTGGCCTCAGAACCCACCAGAAGTGTTTAATCATTATTGATGAAGGACTGATCCTTGGCAGGAGCTCCAGCCGATAGAGTGAGACAAGCTACTGTCCATCTAGTGTGTCCCATTTCACATTTTGCTGAAATAACAATCTGCCCACAGTCCAGATGATGGAACTGGAGAGTGACTACTGATGAAGATGATGCATCACCTTCACAAGCAACACATATAAATACAGTATGGATAAGAAGCCATACCCTGGGCAAGGCACTGGACTGAACGCCAAGAGTTCAGTCATATTCACTGTATATTGGATATGTAAAACAATTCAGACCATGCTGCATTCAGCAGACATATACCCTAATGAGGGCCAATAAAAGGCTTGTTTGTGGAACAGAACTATGTCATGGAACACTAACAATTCAAACTAAACCGCAGTGCTCCCTTTTTCCGTTCTATTCTGTACAACTTGGCTCCACTCTATTTTGACCCATGGGGCCTATAGTCTCAGTCTCCAGACAGATTGAAGAGCAGAATGGTAACTACACACCCAACCTAATGTGCTATCTCAGGGGTATTCAACCTGGAGTCCGCTGACCCCTACTGCAGAGGGTCTGCGATTATTATTTTTATTTCTCTTAAAGTACATTTTTCCACAAATGTTTATATAAATATCGCTAGCAACAACAGAAAATGAATTTGAATTACACTGACCAAAAATATAAACGCAACATGTAAAGTGCTTGTCCCATGCTTCATGAGCTGAAATAAAAGATCCCATAAATTTTCCATACACACAAAAAGCTTATTTTTTAAAACTTTTTTTAACATCCTTGTTAGCGAGAATTTATCCTTTGCCAAGATAATCCATCCACCAGACAGGTGTGGCATACGAAGAAGCCAATTAAACAGAATGATCATTACACAGTTGCACCTTGTGCTGGGAACAATAAAAGGCCACTCTAAACTGTGCAGTTTTGTCACATAACACAATGCCACAGATGTTTCAAGTTTTGAGGGAGGGTGAAATTGGTATGCTGACTGCAAGAATGTCCACTAGAGCTGTTGCCAGATAATCTTCTGTTCATTCCTCTACCTTAAGTTGCCTCCAACGTCGTTTTAGAGAATATGTTCAACCGGCCTCAAAACAGCAGACCACGTGTATGGCGTTGTGTGTGCAAGCAGTTTGCTGATGTCAAAGTTGTCAAACAGAGTGCCTTATGGTGGCGGTGGGGTTATGGTATGGGCAGGCATAAGCTATTGCCTTTTATCGATGGCAATTTGACTGCACAGAGATACCACGACGAGATCCTGAGGCCCGTTGTAATGCCATTCATCCGCCGCCTTTATGGCCCCACCTCGCAAGGCTCTGTAGACAAATTCCTGGAAGTTGAAAATGTCCCAGTTCTTCCATGGCCTTCATACTCGCCAGACGTGTCACCCATTGAGAATGTTTGGGATACTCTGGATCGACGCGTACGACAGCGTGTTGCAGGTCCCGTGAATTTCCAGCAACTTGGCACAGCCATTGAAGAAGAGTGGGACAACATTCCACAGGCCACAATTAACAGCTTGATCAACTCTATGCGAAGGAGATGTGTCGCGTTGCATGAGGCAAATGGTGGTCACACCAGATACTGAGTGGTTTTCTGATCCACACCTCTACCTTTTTTAAAAAAGGTATCTGTGACCAACAGATGCACATCTGTATTCCCAGTCTTGTGAAATCCATAGATTAGGGCCTAATAAATGTATTTCAATTGACTGATTTCCTCATATGTTTATATTTTTGTTCAGTATACACACCAACAGTAGAAAGGAGGAGAATATCTTCTTTCTAATGATTTTATTTCTCAACTCCTAATATTGAGCAAATTACCCTAATTGGAGCTAAATACACTCACTGGAGTCCTTGACATAGGCTTTGAAAAAGCACCCGTGAGTACAAATCGCTGCAAGTGCCGCTGGCTGCTGTTAAGCTTTCTTGACTTGGACATATATTATTCTCCTATACTCTCCTATTCTCGCTATACACCAAGTCACTTGGCTCTGTCATATCCTCACATGGTCTCTCCTATCATTGCTATGCAGACGACACACAATTAATCTTCTCCTTTCCCCCCTCTGATAACCAGGTGGTGAATCGCATCTCTGCATGTCTGGCAGACATATCAGTGTGGATGACGGATCACCACCTCAAGCTGAACCTCGGCAAGACGGAGCTGCTCTTCCTCCCGGGGAAGGACTGCCCGTTCCATGATCTCGCCATCACGGTTGACAACTCCATTGTGTCCTCCTCCCAGAGTGCTAAGAACCTTGGCGTGATCCTGGACAACACCCTGTCGTTCTCAACTAACATCAAGGCGGTGACCCGTTCCTGTAGGTTCATGCTCTACAACATTCGCAGAGTACGACCCTGCCTCACGCAGGAAGCGGCGCAGGTCCTAATCCAGGCACTTGTCATCTCCCGTCTGGATTACTGCAACTCGCTGTTGGCTGGGCTCCCTGCCTGTGCCATTAAACCCCTACAACTCATCCAGAACGCCGCAGCCCGTCTGGTGTTCAACTTTCCCAAGTTCTCTCACGTCACCCCGCTCCTCCGCTCTCTCCACTGGCTTCCAGTTGAAGCTCGCATCCGCTACAAGACCATGGTGCTTGCCTACGGAGCTGTGAGGGGAACGGCACCTCCGTACCTTCAGGCTCTGATCAGGCCCTACACCCAAACAAGGGCACTGCGTTCATCCACCTCTGGCCTGCTCGCCTCCCTACCTCTGAGGAAGTACAGTTCCCGCTCAGCCCAGTCAAAACTGTTCGCTGCTCTGGCACCCCAATGGTGGAACAAACTCCCTCACGACGCCAGGTCAGCGGAGTCAATCACCACCTTCCGGAGACACCTGAAACCCCACCTCTTTAAGGAATACCTAGGATAGGATAAAGTAATCCTTCTAACCCCCCCCCTTAAAAGAGTTAGATGCACTATTGTAAAGTGGTTGTTCCACTGGATATCATAAGGTGAATGCACCAATTTGTAAGTCGCTCTGGATAAGAGCGTCTGCTAAATGACTTAAATGTAAATGTAAATATATTTTCCCAACACATGGCTAACTATCATAACTCAAGGCGAGACCCAGATGCAGACACAGGGGGCAGATGGTTGGAGTCTTAGATGTTTATTAATCCAAAGGGGTAGGCAAGAGAATGGTCGTGGACAGGAAAAAGGTCAAAACCAGATCAGAGTCCAGGAGGTACCGAGTGGCAGGCATGCTCGAGGTCAAGGCAGGCAGAATGGTCAGGCAGGCAGGTACAAAGTCCAGAAACAGGCAAGGGTCAAAACCAGGGGGACTAGAAAAAGGAGAAATAGCAAAAGCAGGAGAACAGAAAAAAAACGCTGGTTGACTTGGACATACAAGATGAACTGGCACAGAGAGACAGAAAACACAGGGATAAATACACTGGGGAAAACAAGCAACACATGGAGGGGGTGGAGAAAATAACAAGGACAGGTTAAACTGATCAGGGTGTGACAGCTAACCTTTGTTTATCCAGCTAAGTTATTAACAAAAATGTGTTAGGAGTTACATTTCTAGCTAATAGGCTATGTTAGAGTTAACACTTCCTCTTCCAATTATTAAATAGGGAGGTAAAAATTATGAAAAACTATCTACCAAATGTTGATTAATTCTCCTTGCCATTATCATTCACCTGGTGATAAGATGTCTTGTACTAATCTAAATACAGGGTCGCTGATTTACCTGGGTGGGGGTCCCTGGGCAAGAAATGTTTGAAGACCCCTTTGTTAACTGAATGTAGTGACTTTTCAGGGGTGCTTCAGTAAATTAGCTTGTTCCTCTGGCAGGGAATTAATTGGCCAGACAGAGAGAGGGAGAGACAGATTGTGCTTGTGGCCAGCTAGCACAATGTGGTTAGCGGTATTTGCATCTCAAATGGCACCCTATTCCCTATAGGCTCTAGTCAAAAGTAGTGCACTATATAGGGAAGAGAGTGCCATTCGGGACACATCCTATAACATTTGCACTGACTGCCACAGGAAGTAGAGCAGCCAGAAGCTTCTGTAGAGTGAAATACATGCATAACCAACCTCCACAGGGAAAGAAATGTCCCAAATAATAAAATGTACTTACTAGACCTTGTTTTTCATATTTCATATTGGCCCCAAAAGATACTCTGCACATCTACTGGTGCATCTACAATAATACAAAATTCCGGAAGTTAATTTCTAACAAAATACGCCTGAATATGGAACCGATGGAGGAAGTTTGTGAATGACCTAGAGCATAGGTCAAAGGGAAAAAGTTCACAAACGTCAAATCAGTCAAAAACATGGATAATCAACTTTAGTCCCGTCTATGGCTTTTGAAGACGATTTGTGAGCCAGTCTTTTGAAGGAGTGACCATTACCTTTCTTTGCAGCATGTGAGTGTGACCAGTGTGAAAAGGCTAGCTAGCTAGTTAGCGGTGCGCGCTAGTAGCGTTTAAATCGGTGACATCACTCACTCTGAGACCTTGAAGTACTGTGGTTGTTTCCCTTGCTTTGCAAAGACCGTGGCTTTTGTGGAGTGATAAGTAACGATGCTTATAGGGTGACTGTTGTCAATGTGTGCAGAGGGTCCCTGTTTCAAGCCCAGGTTGGGTCGAGGAGAGGGACAGAAGTAATACTGTTACATGAGCACAGGATGGCTCTGCAGAAATAGTGGTGAGTGAGCATTAAATAATGTACTAATGGGCCTGCAAACTGCCTTGTAGTGTGATCTGTGAACTGTCATTGACTGCTATTACACAAAAGCAAGATCTGGCTCTCCAGAGCAAAACTATCCAATCACTGAGAGGTTATGATAGCTGCAGCCTGTAATGGGGCATTATCAAGCCCCAATTCTCCAATCTGTATTGGAACCCTGCTATGTTTCAGAGGTCATTTGCTTTGCAGCAGTTACGCACACACACACACACACACACACACACACACACACACACACACACACACACACACACCACACACACAGCACACACATCACACACACACACACACACACACACACACACACACACACAGGAGGATAGCTGCACTAGACTGCCGACGCATAATCAGCGTGTCTGTAACTGTGAGCAAGCAAACAGGGCTCTCTCTCTCTCTCTGATGTTGTTGTTACTGGCACTAATAGACAGAAATGTTCGCTAGCTCTCCTCTAACTTCTCATTTACTGCTGCTCAGTCAGATACCTCTCCCAGCAGTCTCTCTGTCTCCCTCTCTCTCTCTCTCTCTCCCCCTCTCTCCCTTTCCTTTCTGGAAGCCGTCAAATGGCAAGCTTAAGCTCTGCTACTGCGCTAACAAACTGTGTGTGTGTGTGCGTGTACTGATGCGCAAACAAACACAAAGAGAGAGGTGTTTGATCCTCATTGCTGTGGCCTTCAGCAAACACACCTGGCATCCTTGTGACGCCTCCTAACTTCAGCTTCCACCAAAATGATCCAGTTAAACAATGCAGCAAGACAATAGTTAACAATAGCTGACAATAGCTATCCTCGTCCATGGATAAATCGCGCTCAGCTCACCAAACAAACTATCTTCTGTCTTTGAAATGATATGAAAACAATAATTTGTACTTTACAATAACAACATACTGTAGCACCAAGGTTGACCGCAGCCAAGACACATGTAATCAGAGGAGGCTACGATCAAAGGGAGGATGAATAAACAACTCTTTATCCTGAATCTGTCAGTCTGCCCAGTCTTAACTCTCTTTACAATACCACGCAGACACAGAGTTGAAACAAGCAGACAGCAGCTGCGAGGCTGTCACTCACGTGACCGGGTTCAAACACGTTTATTATTAGAGGACAGCCACACTAAGGAACATTCACTGACTGCAACACTTTGCCTTGCTATCATGCTAATGAAGATTATAGCAAAAGACATCCTTCAGTTAACTTCACTTATACTAATAGTCAGTAGCGGTGTGTGGGTAAAATCACTGGGGAAGCCAAGCCCTCCCCCCCGTTAATACAAAACCTGTTAGTTCATATGCCTTGCAGCCGAGACAATAAGAATAAATTCAACTACACCTTTGTTTTATCACAAAACCGGATAGCAACCTCTGTCCAGTGAAGTCCACAAAGCATATTGCATGAAACAGACAGTTGCATGACCTACACAGCATGGTCAAGCAAGTTAATGTTTCCGACATGTTTGGACAACTAAGCAACTATTGATTTAGAACCACAGAGAGTTACCGCAAGTCGCAAAGAAATCAGGAGCAGCCTCCACTATTCCACCACCATTTCAACTTCAACATTTCAACATCATCAAATCACCTCTGCTTAGTCTAAGACATTGAGACCTAAAATATACCAAAAACAATTGAGTCCAATCAAAGTAAGCTAAATATGATCTGGGTCCATGGTTCTGATTTCTGTGTGTGTGCGTGCGTGCGTGTTCGTGCAAGTACAAAAAGATGTTGACTCACCCTACTTGTAGAGAAATGCCAATGCCATCCTCCTCTCTTTCAAACCTCTTGAAGCTAGGGGGCAGAATTGTTATGTTTGGAAAATATAACGTTCCCAATGTAAGCTGCCTAATTCTCAGGCCCAGATGCTAGAATATGCATATAATTGACATATTAGGATAGAAAACACTCTAAAGTTTCCAAAACTGTCAAAATATTGTCTGTGAGTATAACAGAACTGATTTTGCAGGCGAAAACCTGAGGAAATCCAACCCGGAAGTGCCTCTTATTTTGAAAAATCCCTGTTCCATTGCCTGCCTTTCCTTCATTTAAAGGGATATCAACCAGATTTCTTTCCCTATGGCCTCCTCAGGGTGTGAACAGTCTTTAGACATAGTTTCAAGCTTTTATTCTGAAAAATGAATGAGATTTATCAAAACGCGTCACTGGATAGCTGAATGTCCTTCGATTAGTTAATGCGTGCGAAAGTTGTAGCTCGACATTTTCTTTATCTCTTTTATTGAATAGTTTACCATCCGGTTGAAATATTATCGATTATTTATGTTAAAAACAACCTGAGGATTGATTATAAAAAAAACGTTTGACATGTTTCTACGAACTTTACGGATACTATTTGGAATTTTCGTCTGCCCTTCATGACCGCTCGAGGCTGTTGATTTCTGAACATAATGCACCAACCAAATGGAGGTTTTTGGATATAACAATAATATTTATCGAACAAAAGGAACATTTATTGTGTAACTGGGAGTCTCGTGAGTGCAAACATCCGAAGATCATCAAAGGTAAGCGATTAATTTGATTGCTTTCTGACTTTCGTGACAAATCTACATTGCTGCTAGCTGTTCGTAATGTTTTGTCTAGTGATCGATAAACTCACAAACGCTTGGATTGCTTTCGCTGTAAAGCATATTTTCGTGTTTTGGTATATTTCACTTGTGATTTCATGAAAATAAATATTTTTTAAAATATTTTTTAATTTGGCTTCTGCAATTCAGCGATTGTTTACGAAAAGGATCCCGTTAAAGGGATCCGTGCGCCAAGAGGTTCTAACGAAACGGTCTATCACTCTGTCATACGGTACCCTTTAATATTTGTTGTCCTAGGCTAGCTGGCTAAAATGCTTGCTCGCTAGCCTAACTTTGATTCATGGGCAAAGTTAGCTAGTTAACATTAGCCTTCTACATCTAGCTACATATTGAACTTCCATCCTTTCAGGCCAGGGCCACAACAATGTATGAATTAATGGTTGGATCAGAATCGCCGTTACAATCATTAGCCAGTACGGAGAATTAAGTAAAACCGCAAGTCCAAATCCCTATCTCCATCCATGGCTAATTTAGGAAAGGGATCATTTTAGCTAGCTAGACACCAGAGGACAACAACACAACGAGACACAACAATTCAACAATGCAAGCTGGCTTGAAACTTCCTTTGGTGCGCCAGGACCATTCACAGTTGAGCTCGCTTAGTTTAGCTCAATGCTGATTGGCACATTTTTTACATTTTTTTTTATCAAGGGAGGCCAAATATTCACTGGCTTCCCTTCCTTTCAACGCTACAGGAAGCAACAATGTCATACTAGTTTGGACCAGACAGCATCAGATAGATGGCCTACACATAGAGACACAGAGGGGCGCTGTTTCGCTTGCTCAGATGCTTTCTCCTGTGAGATACATTAAGCCTCTTGCGAATTCAAGGAAAATTATGAAACATAAAGGGATGAAATACCACATTTTTTGGGGGTCAATATTTTGGGGAAGCCTGCCTTCCCTTGGCATCAATGAATACACACCACTGCTAATAGTTACCAATAATGGGTAATCAAAAAGAAACTAAGACGCTCTATAACCCAACAACGAGACTAAGGATTTGGTCCAGAAAAACACCCTTTTCCCTTTAGTGCCCTAGGCCCGGGTCAAAAGTAGTGCACTATTAAGAGAATAGGGTGCCATTTGGGACACGCACTAAGATGTTTTCAACCATTACTGCAGCCAGCAGGGTCCTACCCTCCCTTCACCTCTACTCCTCTGTGATGGGCCTGGCTTGGACATGAAGAAGACATGAAGATACACCTGTCTTGTGATATGTAGTCATTCTCCCACTACAGCGGTGAGGCTTACATTTTACATAAGCCTTCAATGTCCATCCTCAGCACTGTGGTCTGGTGTGTGGGTGAACAGTGTACTTTCTCCAGAGTGAGCATAAAAGAGTGACAGCTTTATAGCCACCCAGCCCTGATCCAGGCGATAGCTTATAGGTCTATTCCTCAGAACACACTATACCAGTGGTCACCAACCAGTCGATCCATTCCTAGTCGATCACCAAACATTTCTGTGAAAAAAACAAGGATAAAGCCTTGCATTCCTATTTATTTTTATTTGTTTCGCGCTGTTCAGTGGCCCTTGCGCCGGGAAGGAAAGTGCATTTCATGTGTCTGAAGGTAGAACTCTGCCAACCCGGCAGGCCCAGAGAGCAAATCAAGTGCACCTATAGGCCGAGTGCTGGTCAATCCGATTGCTCAGATCACCGTGTGTGCACAGTTTCCTCAAGCCGTTGACTGTAAAAAGAAACCTTGAATGCACAGCAAAGTTGATATTATGAGATTTCAAAACGTTTAAAATCGTAACAAGCGAGAGACTCAACGAATACAGCAAAGAGATGCTCTTTTTATGAGTACGTTCATGTTTAAGTTGTTATTCAGCACTGTCAACACTGTTCAACACTTTTATATGCCATAAAATGCACCTTCTCCATACTTCTACTCACACTTCAATGACTGAGTATAGCAGTGTTCCGATAAGCTTGCGTTGTTATTATTACTGGCTTGTGTCTTTTTTAATATTGAGGAAAATGTAACTTTCTCTTGTCATAGGAGTAACAACATGAATTGGTGCATGAGGCAGAAATAATGGAAAGATATTGACCTCATACCGTCAGTAGAGAATGCCTGGTTATTCTTTAAAAGTGATTTCCTCACCATCTTAAATAAGCATGCCCCGTTCAGAAAATGTAGAACTAAGAACACATATAGCCCTTGGTTCACTCCAGACTTGACTGCCCTTGAGCAACACAAAAACATCCTTTGGCGTACTGCATTAGCATCGAATAGCCTCTGCGATATGTAACTTTTCAGGGAAGTTAGGAACCAATATACACAGTCAGTGTGGAAAGCAAAGGCTAGCTTCATCAAACAGAAATTAGCATCCTGTAGAACAAACTCCAAAAAGTTCTGGGACACTGTAAAGTCCATGGAGAATAAGAGCACCTCCTCCCAGCTGCCCACTGCACTGAGGATAGGAAACACTGTCACCACCGATAAATCCACGATGATCGGGAATTTCAAAAAGCATTATTCTACGGCTGGCCATGCTTTCCACCTGGCTACCCCTACCCTGGTCAACAGCCCTGCGCTCCCCACAGCAACTCGCCCAAACCTCCCCCACTTCTCCTTCACCCAAATCCAGATAGCTGATGTTCTGAAAGAGCTGCAAAATCTGGACCCCTACAAATCAGCCGGGCTAGACAATCTGGACCCTCTCTTTCTAAAATTATCTGCCGAAATTGTTGCAACCCCTATTACAAGCCTGTACAATCCTCTCTTTCGTATCGTCTTAGATTCCCATAGATTGGAAAGCTGCCGCGGTCATCCCCCTCTTCAAAGGGGGAGACACTCTAGAACCAAACTGCAACAGGCCTATATATATTCTACACTGCCTTTCTAAGGTCGTTGAAAGCCAAGTTAACAAACAGATTACCGACCATTTCGAATCTCACCGTACCTTCTCCGCTATGCAATCTGGTTTCAGAGCTGGTCATGGGTGCACCTCAGCCACGCTCAAGGTCCTAAACGATATCATAACCGTCATCGATAAGAGACATTACTGTGCAGCCGTATTCATCGACCTGGCCAAGGCTTTCGACTCTGTCAATCACAACATTCTTATTGGCAGACTCAACAGCCTTTGTTTCTCAAATGATTGCCACGCTTGGTTCATCAACTACTTCTCCGATAGAGTTCAGTATGTCAAATCGGAGGGCCTGTTGTCCGGACCTCTGGCAGTCTCAATTCTCTTCACAACCCAGTGCATCCTGTGCCAACTCCTCGCACTCTCCCTCAAGTGCGCTTTCCCAGTCAGGTGTGTCCTGTTCCTGCTCCTCGCACTCTCCCTCAAGTGCGTGTCCACAGTCCAGTACGTCCTGTGCCTCTTCCCCACACTCGCCCTGAGGTGCGTGTCATCAGCCCGGTGCCACCGGTACCTGTCCCACGCATCAGGCCTCCAGAGCGCCTTCCGGCGACAGTTCCCAGTCCAGAGCTTCCGGCGACAGTTCCCAGTCCAGAGCTTCGGCGACAGTTCCCAGTCCAGAGCTTCCGGTGACGTTCCACAGTCTGGAACCTCCGACGACGGTCTACGGTCCGGAACCTCCTGAGGCGGTCCACGGTCCGGAACCATCTGAGACGGTCTACGGTCCGGAACCTCCTGAGGCGGGTTACTGTCCGGAACCTCCTGAGACGGTCCACAGTCCGGAGCCTCCTGAGACGGTCCCCAGTCCGGAGCCTCCAGCGACGGTCACCAGTCCGGAGCCTCCAGCGACGGTCCCCAGTCCGGAGCCTCCAGCGACGGTCCGCAGTCCGGAGCCTCCAGCGACGGTCCGCAGTCCGGAGCCTCCTGCGACGGTCCGCAGTCCGGAGTCTTCGGCGACGAGCTGCAATCCAGAGCCTCCGGCGACGATCTGCAGTCCGGAGCCTCCAGTGGTGGTTCCCAGGTCAGAGCCTCCGGCGGTCCAGAGCCTCCGGCGGTCCAGAGCCTCCAGCGACGGTCGGTGGTCCGGAGCCTCCTGCGACGGACCGCAGTCCGGAGTCTTCGGCGACGAGCTGCAATCCAGAGCCTCCGGCGACGATCTGCAGTCCGGAGCCTCCAGTGGTGGTTCCCAGTTCAGAGCCTCCGGCGGTCCAGAGCCTCCAGCGACGGTCGGTGGTCCAGAGCCTCCAGCGACGGTCGGCGGTCCAGAACCTTCAGCAGGGGTTCTCAGTCCAGAGCCTCCTGCGATGATCTACGGTCCGGTTCCTCCGGCGACAATCCACGGTCCGGTGCCTACGGCGATGATCCACGGTCCGGGGCCTCCAGAGACGACCCACGGTCCGGAGCTTCCGGCGACGATCCACGGGCCGGGGCCTCCAGAGACGACCCACGGTCCGGAGCTTCCAGAGCTGCGTCCAGAACCAGAGCCGCCACCAAGGGTAGATGCTCACCCGGACCCTCCCCTATAGGTTCAGGTTTGCGGCCGGGAGTCCGCACCTTTGGGGTGGGGGGTACTGTCACGCCCTGACCTTAGATATCTCTGTTTTTCTATATATTTTGGTTAGGTCAGGGTGTGACTAGGGTGGGTACGCTAGTTTTGTATGTCTAGGGTTTTTGTATGTCATGGGGTGTTGTATGTCTAGGGGTTTTGTATGTCTATGTTGGCCTGATATGGGTCCCAATCAGAGACAGCTGTTTATCGTTGTCTCTGATTGGGGATCATATTTAGGTAGCCATTTTCCTCGTTTGTGTTGTGGGATCTTGTCCCACATTGAATTGCCTGAGTGCATACCAGTAGCTTCTCGTTTCGTTTGTTCTTTATTTGTTTTGTTTTGGTGAGTTTCGATTTATTAAAAATATGTGGAACTCTACTCACGCTGCGCCTTGGTCTCATCTTTACGACGATCGTGACATCCATGCTTCATGTGGGAAAAACACATGTGGAGATCATCCGTTCACCTACTCTGCGTCTCACAAAGACTCATCAGACCAACGGACAGATTTCCACCATGTCCATTGCTTGTGTTTCTTGGCCCAAGCAAGTCTCTTGTTATTATTGGTGTCCTTTTTTAGTGGTTTCTTTGCAGCAATTGGACCATGAAGGCCTGATTCACGTGGTCTCCTGTGAAACAGTTGATGTTGAGATATGTCTTTTACTTGAACTCTGAATAATTTTATTTGGGTTGCAATAATTTTATTTGGGTTGCAATCTGAGGTGCAGTTAACTCTAACGAACTTATCCTCTGCAGCAGAGGTAACTCTAGGTCATCCTTTCCTGTGGCGGTCCTCATGAGAGCCAGTTTCATCATAGCGCTTGATGGTTTTTGCGACTGCACAGAAAATGTCCGAATTGACTGACCTTCATGTCTTAAATAAAGTAAAGCCAAATAGGGCTATCATCTGTATACCACCCCTACCTTGTCACAACACAATGGATTGACTCAAACACATTAAGAAGGAAAGAAATTCCACAAATGAACTTTTAACAAGGCACACCTGTTAATTGAAATGCATTCCAGGTGAGTACCTCATGAAGCTGGTTGAGAGAATGCCAAGAGTGTGCAAAGCTGTCAACAAGGCAAAGGGCGGCTACTTTGAAGAATCTCAAATATAAAATATATTTGGATTTGTTTAACACTTTCTTGGTTACTACATTATTCCATAGTTTTGATGTCTTCACTATTATTCCACAATGTAGAAAATAGTAAAAAAAATAAAGAAAAACCCTTGAATGAGTAGGTGTTCTATATATATATATGTGTGTGTGTTTTAATGGTTGGAGGCACCCCCGCCTTGCATGTGCTAAGCCACTGCTTATAACTAACTATAATATTAAACAGTATTGAAAATCATACCGTAAAATCATACTATATTTCTAAATACCCTGGTATACGGTATAACCAACATATTGCCCAAGCCTGAAGCAGACACAGACGCTGCTACACTTCCAGAAGACCCATCGTACACAGAATGGTTTACTATGTACACTAGAATTAGTTCGTGCAGAACTTAGCAGCAGCATATCAATTCACACACATGCTGTAAATAAATCGCTTATTTTAACCATACTCATTGGGATTTTGTCATAACATACATGAAGTGAAATATGACTCTGATAGTCAGTGGCAGCCTGTACTCCATTAAACAGTTATATGTGTCCCAAATAGCACCCCATTCAAAAGTAGTGCACTAAATCAAATCAAATCAAATTTCATTTGTCACATACACATGGTTAGCAGATGTTAATGCGAGTGTAGCGAAATGCTTGTGCTTCTAGTTCCGACAATGCAGTAATAACCAACAAGTAATCTAACCTAACAATTCCACAACTACTACCTTATACACACAAGTGTAAAGGGATAAAGAATATGTACATAAAGATATATGAATGAGTGATGGTACGGAACGGCATAGGCAAGATGCAGTAGATTGTATAGTGTACAGTCTATACATATGAGATGAGTAATGTAGGGTATGTAAACATAAAGTGGCATAGTTTAAAGTGGCTAGTGATACATGTGTTACATAAAGATGGCAAGATGCAGTGGATGATATACAGTACAGTATATACATATACATATGAGATGAGTAATGTAGGGTATGTAAACATTATATTAAGTGGCATTGTTTAAAGTGGCTAGTGATACATTTTTACATAATTTCCATCAATTCCCATTATTAAAGTGGCTGGAGTTGAGTCAGTATGTTGGCAGCGGCCACTAAATGTTAGTGGTGGCTTTTAACAGTCTGATGGCCTTGAGATAGAAGCTGTTTTTCAGTCTCTCGGTCCCTGCTTTGATGCACCTGTACTGACCTCGCCTTCTGGATGATAGCGGGGTGAACAGCCAGTGGCTCGGGTGGTGTTGTCCTTGATGATCTTTATGGCCTTCCTGTGACATCGGGTGGTGTAGGTGTCCTGGAGGGCAGGTAGTTTGCCCCCGGTGATGCATTGGCAGACCTCACTACCCTCTGGAGAGCCTTACGGTTGTGGGCGGAGCAGTTGCCGTACCAGGCAGTGATACAGCCCGACAGGATGCTCTCGATTGTGCATCTGTAGAAGTTTGTGAGTGCTTTTGGTGAAGCCGAATTTCTTCAGCCTCCTGAGGTTGAAGAGGCGCTGCTGCGCCTTCTTCACAACGCTGTCTGTGTGGGTGGACCAATTCAGTTTGTCCGTGATGTGTACACCGAGGAACTTAAAACTTTCCACCTTCTCCACTACTGTCCCGTCGATGTGGATAGGGGGCTGCTCCCTCTGCATTTTCCTGAAGTCCACGATCATCTCCTTTGTTTTGTTGACGTTGAGTGTGAGGTTATTTTCCTGACACCACACTCCGAGGGCCCTCACCTCCTCCCCGTAGGCCGTCTCGTCGTTGTTGGTAATCAAGCCTACCACTGTAGTGTCGTCCGCAAACTTGATGATTGAGTTGGAGGCGTGCATGGCCACGCAGTCGTGGGTGAACAGGGAGTACAGGAGAGGGCTCAGAACGCACCCTTGTGGGGCCCCAGTGTTRAGGATCAGCGGGGTGGAGATGTTGTTACCTACCCTCACCACCTGGGGGCGGCCCGTCAGGAAGTCCAGGACCCAGTTGCACAGGGCGGGGTCGAGACCCAGGGTCTCGAGCTTGATGACGAGTTTGGAGGGTACTATGGTGTTAAATGCTGAGCTGGTACTACTATATTATTACACTATAGGTACTATATTATTCTACTGCTAAGAAGGAGTCACTTGGGACAGTAAAATGGAGTGAGTATTTAGGCCCATACTGCTTCAGGTGATTATTATTATTTATTTGCCAATCCAAAACAAGCCTTTCATTAAAACAGAAGGTCCCCTGGATGTGCTATTCCACTCCACTGTACTGTACTGATGTACTAGCACAAAGCTAATGAGGAATGGAGAGTGCATGTGTTGAAGGGGTTTGGGTGACCCCGGGAGTGAATACAGGAAGTAATGCCCTGTATTCAATCAATTCATCTGAAACCAATTCTAGATCCATCACTTGGTTATATGGGGCAATTCTAGACTACACTCAAATACACACACATATGAATTCACGGGTGCACAGACACACAGACTGAACCCTTTGGTACAGTACTGTACGCCCTCTTCTCCTTACCTTCAGTTATTTTGTATTCAGGGGATTGAGAAGGTACCCGGTTCACAGAGTCTTTGTTGAACCACAACCCTGCTTCTATCTGCAGCCGTGATCACTGCTTAGCTTTGAGCCTATGACGATGCTGATCGGAAATCTCGTCAGAAGGTCAGACTTACTCACCGCCCAGTCATGTTTACAAATGAAGTCTTTTGGGGAGCCTGAGGTAACTCATAAAAGATTTAGGTGCCTGCCCTCCACACGGAGCAGTGGTACACCTGGGCTTGGAGTGTTCAGGTACGGTTTATAGTGCTCAGAATTGAGCAGATGAGAGTAGGGGAGGGAGACGATATGTGACTCTCTCTTTAATGAGCCAACACTCATTGTACTAAACCACATTACCAACCTCCAACCTCTCACCCAGACGGTCCAACAAAGACAGTAAAGGTATCACATCAGCGTACACAGAGAATACATGCTGAACAGTTTCAGGCAATGAGCAGAATCGACAGCCCTAACCAACTGTTGGTAGCCAAGTCCCCATGTATCTGGAAGTCCCCTGACCTTTTTGGCGCCAGGAGCTTGTAGAGCACCCAAGAGAAGAGAACAGAGCTGGAAGAAGAGGGTTCCTTTTTTTAAGTTCTGACCTAGATTTGGCACTGGGTCAGCCTTTCTGCCTGGCCTTCCCGAGGAAACCACTGGGGAGTGAAATGGGGGTACGAGCTCAGAATGTGTCAGTGAAGGGCTGGGAGCTGGAGGGTGACCACCAGGCAAGGCAAGATGCGCTGACCGATTCTCAGAGTGCAAATTAACTATATTTATTTAAAGGGACCAACAACCAAAAAATGATGGGCCTTATAGTAAAGACATGCAATTTACCGGTAAAAAAATGCATGACTGTCACGTTCGTCGTCCTCCTCATCTGAGGAGGAGGAGTAAGAAGGATCAGAGGACCAAAATGCAGCGTGATGATTATCCATTTTAATTAGAAAACTTGAAAACAACGAACAAAACAATAAACGGACAAACGAACGAAAACGCAAAAGTCCCGTATAGTGACATTCAAAAAAGACACAGAAACAGGAACAATCACCCACAACCCACAAAGACAAAACAGGCTACCTAAATATGGCTCCCAATCAGAGACAACGACTAACACCTGCCTCTGATTGAGAACCATATCAGGCCAAACACATAGAAACAGACAAACTAGACATACAACATAGAATGCCCACTCATATCACACCGTGACCAAACAAAACATAGAAACATACAACTCAAACTATGGTCAGGGCGTGACAATGACCTTTTAATCTGGTATGAACACTGTCAGTCATGACGTTTTCATCTTATTGTCAAACAAATCACTTAACATTTTTTTAATTAGCCTGTTCATACACTCCAAAATAATTCCAGCATCCAGACAGTGCACTTTGCACTCACACCATTTGATGAATGGAAAGAGAAATCTGTTACAAAACACCAAAACGTGTAATGATATTTGGCAGTTGTCATTGGGTCTGCACTCTTGTAGACTGAATTAATTGACGCGTCTTGCTGACAAAAGGACCTTTTTTGTAGAAAAGAAAAGTCCGGACACCTGAAACAGAGTTGGGTGGTTTTCGTTTAATTTGGAATAAGCTTTTATTTTCATATGTACCACTGTAGCAGTACAAATTGCATTTCAAACAAACAGGGTAAATAATAACATTATTTAGAGATCCCCCCCCTAAGTTAGATTTTTGTTGCATTTAGGGGAGCTCATCTCTCATTCAGGGGGGTTTAGCCCCCCCCCCCCCCCCCCCGGCCTCCCTGTAATTCACACTCTGACGATTCTCCTTCTTCTCTGCCCTTTCCACTCCAACTGCTCAATGGGAAAGGAACAGTGGCGCTACTTTGGACCCGAAACGTGTTGGTTTTACCAAAAACACATTTTTATCAACTTCAAATGGCATCGCATTTGCAACGCAAGGATAGTAGGTTTGATTCCCGAGACCACCTGTGCATAAAATGTTTGCACGCATGACTGCTTGATCTGAAAACATGGTCGGAGGCGCCATAAGGGTTGTGTGCGCAGAAGACAAATTGAGCTCTGTACCGCATCGCCGTGCGCCTCACAAATGTTGTAACAACGCGGAGGGCTCCGTATAGCTCCTCATTGACATGGGAGGTCCTGTATACACACAAACACACTTCCTTGACAAATTCCTTCACAACAGCTCTGCTCAACAACTCTGCTCAACAGAACTGCACTGGTCAGCGAAGAGCAAGAAGTACGAGTGCCCTGACTTCTGCAGAGGCCGTATCACCGCAAACGCTCCATGGTCAATGCAGACGTCAGATTGACTATGCAGCGCCTTTAAGTCGCTTTGCTTCGGATCAAAGCACCTGCTACATGACATATATTATATTACGAAATTCAACAACTCTTCCAACAGTGGAACTTCATAAAATGCTTATTTTATGTTAAAACCAATGCTTTTAACAATAAAGAAGCCTTTCTATTATCTTCCATTGTCCTCCTAGAGTTGCAAAATTGTCTTTCCACTACACCTCCTCAGACGTCAAACTCTGTTCTCTACATAAGGCTCCTGACTGTAGCCTTTAACACGAATGACTAAACTAAATCATTGAAAGAGAGCGGCTCTCCAGTTGGGCTGGTCTGTGACTCACTGGCACGTTTCCCGGTCAGAGGAATAAGGCAACTTCGCAGAGAGTTACACACATTAAGAAATTTTATTTCCAGAGGACATATGAGAATGGATGTGGTTCTGTATAAACAGACATGAATGCAATGAATAGGCTGTACACAATAGGATAGCACAATGAGAGCAATGGTGGTATTGACAAATGAAGGACTGTATAACACTATAGCATAAGCAAGGACTGTATAGCACAAAGCACAACTACTATGACCAACTAATAATAGTTACAACAGCAAACAACAGACACACGAGTTACAATAGTTACACCAACTCACTTCTGTCCACGCACTCCGTCACACATGTCCACTTGGAGAGAAACTGAGGAGGCTGTGTGACCTGAGCAGGTAAGAGTACTGTCGGTTGTCCGGCTCCCAGCAACCACCTGACCCTAGCAACCTATCAGTGGCCAGGTCACAGAGGTCACTGGGAGTTTTGGGGACACAATTTATGATCCCTCAGTCTCTCTGCCAATGTCAGGGAATGTGTGGAGTGAGGTGTGAGATGTGATAACAGTGGAACAGCACCATTGGCAGTGGGAATTATCTACAATAATGAATAGAAATGACCGAACAGATACTGTGTCAGGAACGTATCTGTCAATCTGATCATTACGTTAATGATTCTATGTCTTTCTGCCAGGTGACTTGGACATGACATTTAGGGTCAATGCTTTAATCATTGCAAACAACAGCAGGCAACAAGGACAATATCAGCTATGTAACAACAGCCCGGTTGTTGTTGAACACAAGATTTTTCTGGTCACAGGTTCATTATAGTTACAGTGGTTCGCTTTCACAAATTACATCACCTAGCTCAACTGCATATACAGAAGTGTAGTACTGATAGCTGCTGGGTGAGCGGTAGGTGAATGATAGCAAATGGCTGAATTGGAGGTAGCACACCCGTGCTTTATCCCTGTCTCAGAGTCCCAATCCCAAATAGCACCCTATTCCCGTGGGCCCAGTTCAAACATAGTGCACTAAATAGGGAATAGGGTGCCATTTAGAAAGCATACCCTGTCAAATGTCACAGCTGTAACATAGATGAGTGAAAATGGTCAAATAAGCCCAAGCAAATCAGGTGTTGAAGGATGACTGTATGAATGTGAAACAAATCCAGCCTAATCTGTAGAAGCAAGGTTGAATATTCTAGTTATGACAGCAAAGTAGAACTGAAGCTAACATAAGGTCAGAGCACAGTTGGACACACTATGAACAGTGCCACCATGACAGATATTTGGTCCAGTACCAACTCATCTACGATGATGAGGGCTGTGTGATGAATGTGTCCATTTTGAGGGTTCCCGATTTTTTGAAGAATTTTTGCCTTGAGCTATTACAGAATTGCATGGGTCAGACTCAAAGATAGATGGACTGCCGTTTCATGTCAATTTCCTTGCTTAAACACGGCTCTCTCCGTTAATAATCTAGATTCATGACTGCCGGAGCCAGCCTCAAGTTCACACAGTAAAAACGGCCGGCGCTACCCGCCGCTACCATTGTGCAACCTTGACTTCATAAGATCCAATTCATGCCTCGACTTCTCCAACACGCATTTTCATAAATTACAGTAAAGAAGAAATATGAGGCCGATTTATCCTCTCCTCGCGATCCACTTTCCCCTTCCGTCATTCAGCCTCTATAAGACGCCACCTCTCTCATGAATCATAATGGACAATGGGCTTTGCGGGGAAATACGTACGTCACACAGACATTTGCACCAAATTGTTTTTATTCACTGCTTTATGTTCTTCACAATACAAGCAACCAGCTCATTGAAAAGTTAATCAATTCTGATGAGGCAGGGAGCTGTGTGCTGCATTTGAAGCAAGCACCCAGTTGGTCGGTTTACTGGCCAAATATACATAATTTCCAGTCCAGGCATATTTATTTACTTGATTAATAACCCCTGTCTGTGGGAAATAGTCGAGGTAGAGTGGATGAGGAGGGTGTCATTGCCTGAAGGCTAAGGCTGTGTCGCAAATGGCACCCTATTCCCTACATAGTGCACTACTTTTGACTAGAGCATTATGGGCCCTGGTAAAAAGTAATGCAATATAGGGAATAGGGTAGCATTTGGGATGCTAACAGTCTAAATTAGAGGAATAAAAAGTTTCCCTGCAGCCTCAATCACAAGCCAAACTCTCTGCTTGTTCCTAAACACCTTGGGGACACATTCAGCTGACTCACAGCCAAAGTGGGCATCTCCGCGGATGGTTTGCTCCTGCCCTCGCTGGTCCACTGTAATTCATTATGTTGCCTGTGTAGTCTGACTAAAAAGCCTACCGACATCACAGTTATGAAGCTTAATAAAGACCCTGGAGCGACATGAGTCTGGCAAGTGAGATGGTGTAATCTGCCACTGGGCCATGATTAGAAGGAGTGCTCCACTGACTCCAGATCCACGGGGGGGAAGGGGGAACGGACGGACTCTGTATCGATTTTTTCCCCCCCATCACTACTATTTTCCCACAACCTATGTGACAAACTGTTCCACTGCCAACAAACATGACAACTCCATAGCTGGCAGGATAGCGGTGCTGTCCTTTCAGCACTGCACAGTGACTAGCACATTCTCCTTCATCTCTCCTTTATATCTGTCCCTGACAAAATGATGGGGCTCATATGAGTTTTGTGTTAACGAGAGTGGAGAGATGCAGGATTATCGACTCTCAATCACTTTCTGTCTGTTTACTGTGAGCTGTTAAGGAGATTAGGAGATATTGTCCTCTCTCTCGCTCGCTCTCTCCCTACCTCCTTCTCTGTCCCTCCCACCCGGTCTCTTTCTTTCCCTCCGTCTCTCTCTCTCTCCCCATCTCTCTCTTTCTTTATCTCTGTCTCTCTGTCTCTCTGTCTCTCTGTCTCTCAGACATACACACACAGATGGTAAACTACTGTACTGTACCACCACTGCTAACAGAGCAATGCTTCTACAAGAGGCTCGTTACATGGTTTATCACCAGGTCAATGCAGAGTAGCCTACTTCTCAACTCATTATTTTGATTATATAAACTTGTCTCATGTTTACTGTATTATATATTGGGTCATATAAAAAAAAACTTGAGTTGTGCATCAACTTCATTAATTATTCATCCCATATGGAATAGAAGTGATTCACATAGCTGGGTTTTGGGCTCTTAATTGTAAAGGACGCTGGGTACATGCATAAAAAAAAATACCAGTGAAAATGGGTCACTCGAACGAGTGAACTATAAACAGTCGACTGTGGGTCGCCAGCTGAGAACTACTGAGGTTCTACCCCCGGCTACAGCTCTGCTTCTGTAGTGTTCTCTCTCGTCTTGGGGTTTCTATCAAAACACTGCAGAGCTCTGATTAAGCCTGATGCTCTCATAGACCCTCCACAGATAAGAGGGTGGCCTCGGAATAATTCAGGGATACTCTAGTCCTTATACAATACACAGCACACTGTGCAGTACCCCCCATCTTCCCTATGAACAGCATAACCAGCCAGGGAGACCTTCACCTGATAGTGGAGGGCGAGGGCAGATGCTCTCATGAAATAGCCTGCGAATATTTTAGAGATACGCATCTTCTGCAACATACAGTATAATATGGACAACCTCACAAACCGCATATGGTAGACCTTAACCTGACAGTGGAGGGCGAGGGCAGACGCTCACATGAAATAACCTCCGAATATATTAGGGATACGCAGTCTTACACAACAGGCAGTACAGTATACAGACCTTCTGATGAAACGAACAGCTACTCATGCAATATGTGTATGTGATCGCTACGAGAATTTAACCCAAAACATTTGCATTGCGAGCGACCCACTCTTCCCAACTGAGCCACACAGGGCCTTAAATTCACAGTGGAGGGCCGGCCCTCTCATGAAAACGACAGACTACTGAACGGACTACTCAGCCATACGCAGGCAGAGTATGATGAGTCAGCAAGTCGTTTGATGATACATCCTGTCAATATGCATCAAACATCAAAGTCCTGGGCTACGTCCCAAATGGCACTCTATTCCCTACATAGTGCACTACTTTTGACCGGAGCCCAATGGGCCCTGGTCAAAAGCAGTGCACTACAGGGTGCCCTTGTGACGCAAACGTCTTCTCCATCTGCAGATGGCCATGGACTGAAGCAGCCAGGTGATACCTTTAGAATACAAGATACAGTTGAAGTCGAAAATTTACATACACCTTTGCCAAATACATTTCAACTCAGTTTTCCACAATTCCTGACATTTAATCAGAGTAAAAATGCCCTGTCTTAGGTCAGTTAGGATCACCACTTTTTTTAAGAATGTGAAATGTCAGAATAATAGTAGAGAGAATTATATATTTCAGCTTTTATTTCTTTCATCACATTCCCAGTGGGTCAGAAGTTTACATACACTCAATTAGTATTTGGTAGCATTGCTTTAAATTGTTTAACTTGGGGCAAACGTTTCGGGTAGCCTTCCACAAGCTCCCCACAATAAGTTGGGTGAATTTTGGCCCATTCCTCCTGACAGAGCTTGTGTAACTGAGTCAGGTTTTTAGGTCTCCTTGCTCRCACACGCTTTTTCAGTTCTGCCCACACATTTTCTACGGGATTGAGGTCAGGGCTTTGTGATGGCCACTCCAATACCTTGACTTTGTTGTCCTTAAGCCATTTTGCCACAACTTTGGAAGTATGCTTGGGGTCATTGTCCATTTGGAAGACCCATTTGCGACCAAGCTTTAACTTCCTGACTGATGTCATGAGATGTTGCTTCAATATATCCACATAACTTTCCTGCCTCATGATGCCATCTATTTTGTGAAGTGCACCAGTCCCTCCTGCAGCAAAGCACCCCCACAACATGATTCTGCCACCCCCGTGCTTCACGGTTGTGATGGTGTTCTTTGGCTTGTAGGCCTCCCCCTTGTTCGTCAAAACAGAGTGATGGTCATTATTGCCAAACAGTTCTATTTTTGTTTCATCAGACCAGAGGACATTTCTACAAAAAGTATGATCTTTGTCCCCATGTGCAGTTGCAAACCGTAGTCTGGCTTTTTTATGGCAGTTTTGGAGCAGTGGCTTCTTCCTTGCTGAGCGGCCTTTCAGGTTATGTAGATATAGGACTCATTTTACTGTGGATATAGATACTTTTGTGCCTGTTTCCTCCAGCATCTTCACAAGGTCCTCTGCTGTTGTTCTGGGATTGATTTGCACTTTTCGCACCAAAGTACATTAATCTCTAGGAGACAGAACGTGTCTCCTTCCTAAGTGGTATGACGGCTGCGTGGTCCCATGGTGTTCATACTTGCGTACAAATTGCTTGTACAGATGAACGTGGTACCTTCAGGCATTTGGAAATTGCTCCCAAGGATGAACCAGACTTGTGGAGGTCTACAATTTTCTTTCTGAGGTCTTGGCTGATTTCTTTTGAGTTTCCCATGATGTCAAGCAAAGAGGCAGGAAGGTAGGCCTTGAAACACATCCACAGGTACACATCCAATTGACTCAAATGATGTCAATTAGCCTATCAGAAGCTTCTAAAGCCATTACATAATTTTCTGGAATTTTCCAAGCTGTTTAAAGGCAGTCAACTTAGTGTATGTAAACTTCTGACCCACTGGATTTGTGATACAGTGAATTATAAGTGAAATAATTTGTCTGTAAACAATTGTTGGAAAAAATACTTTTGTCATGCACAAAGTAGATGTCCTAACCGACTTAACAAAACTATAGTTTGTTAGCAAGAAATTTGTGGAGTGGTTGAAAAACTAGTTTTAATGACTCCAACCTAAGTGTAGGTAAACTTCCGACTTCAACTGTAAGCAAAGCATGAGGTGAAATGAGGACAGAAAATTGAGTAATTAGCATCAACATATGCACTTGTCAGGCAGAACAAAGTTGCATATCACTATAAAGTGTATTTCCGTTAAATTAGAATGTCACTAATATTTATGTTTTGTAAATGTGCCGATTTGTATATAATACATTCTGACGTGTAAGCATAAAAAACGCATTTTTGTAATTTATGTTTGACCCCTTATAATATGCCTGTGTGTGTGTGTGTGTGTGTGTGTGTGTGTGTGTGTGTGTGTGTGTGTGTGTGTGTGTGTGTAATGTGTTTGACTGGATATGGAGAATCAGGCAGTGTCTGTGAAACAGCAGCAGACAATGTCCCCAACGGCACCCTATTTCCTACATACTGCACTACTTTTGACCAGAGGCCTATGAGCCCTGGTCAAAAGTAACACACTATATAGGGAATAGGGTGCTATTTGGGACATGAGGGCACTGAGTAGCAGAGCAGTGCAGGCAGTGAAGTGGAGGGCCAGGGGCTTGCAAAGTTTACAACCATCTGCTCCAATTACAATACAGATGCATCTCATTACAGTTCCAACCACCAAACCTCTCTCTCTCTCTCTCTCTCTCATACACACACACACGTGTGTGCACGGAAACACACAGACAAAAACACACATACACACAGGCTCGCACACACACACACACACACACACACACAAATGTTTTTGTATTTTCCATTGTCTCTGAAATTCTGTTTTCTTGACATCTGTAGTTGCCTACATCCTGTAATGCATTATGATTGATGCAAAGAACATGTCTCCCTCCCTTAATCTCGTATACACACACAAACACATACACACACACACACACGCAGAGAGAGAGAGAGAGAGAGAGACACACACACATTTCGTGGATCATGCCCTTAAAACCAAAACACTGGTTTCAGTGAAGTCATCCACCTTTGATGGGAATCAGCAGGAATCACATTGTGCTGTGCGCCGCACTGATGTCCAGAGAGGGTTAGTTTACGCACCAGCTTACTGGACCAGTTCGTTCTTATTCACACACACACCATTCCGTGGAACCCCGTTCAAAAGAGCTTCTTCAGTGCATTTTACGCAGTATGTGGAAAATCCAGCCTATAAAGTGGACGGAAATAATACATACATTTTCCCATCTGGATGTTGGTTAACTCAACCTATAGGCTATTATGTGCATTTGCCATGTTTGTGAAATTAGTCTTTATCGACTGGTATATCTTGAACTGTCTAATTGTAGCCTACCCGTTGTTTACACTGGCGTATTTGTTGTAGCAAGTACAATTTGCGGGACTAAGCACTGATACCATAACCATTCCACTTAACCACAGGATTATAACAATAACAACAGCTGCTACATTGTAGTGCACTGCTCTGCCCTGCACTGCAAACTCGGATAGCCCAGTCCATGTTTCGCTCTGACACACTGGATGTGCTTGCTGCGCATTTCTGTCAAGTGAAAGCGTCATCATCAACGGCCGGTACCCTACACACATGGCTAAGGGGAAAGCTCAGTTTAATCAATGACAGGGTGGGCAATAAAGGATTCTGGAAAACATATTTAAGCACTCCGCAAAAGAGGTTTTAACACATTAACTACAGAGGATTGTGGGTGTCCAAACGAATAAATAGCAATAATGTCACTGCTGACAGTGGCAATCTGTCAAAAAAAGTCGTCTAGGCGAATATCCCCCGTCAAGGTAGACATACTGAAAGTAAAACATAAGCCACTATATTAAATCACCCGGACTACATACAAGCAAAGTAGGCTACACAAAGCTGAAAAAAACTTGTCTTTAAAATGTCAATACTGCAAATTCCACTCCATCCCTCTCCATGCACTCAAGCAGCAGGTCCGCAACGGTGTGTGCGTGTGTGGAGAAAACACACGGTGCTCACCTTTTCCAAGTGCCCCATATGAACAGCAGAAAAGGACTGCTAGCTGTAAAAGCATTCCAGTGTGTCTTCTGGTCTCCAAATCCATGTTCGAAACGAAAGGATGCTACTGGAGGACAGAGCCCTGTCCTGTCCTCTAGATCCGTCAATTAATCGCGCGCCTCTGTGTGCTGCCTGTACGTCTGCTCTGTCCTGTGCAGTGCTCTGCTGCTCACGCCATCCAACTGCTGCCGAGTCCGACTCGAGGAGGAACAATTGAATGCATTCTTTGTGGAGTGCTCAGAGAGAGTGAGAGAGCAGGCTGAGACACACCTCTACAGCCCCAGCCTCCGTTGGCGTTAAGTCAGCAGACTTTTTGTGTCCACTAAGCAATGCCTTCAAGACCAAAAATTCCTAGGCTGAATTTAGTCTTCTATTTAACTAACTTCTGGCGCTGTGTCTCAGTTACAGGTATGGTTACATCATTTAGCCCAACATTTAGCCTGAGCTACTGTATGAGTTGATATTTTAATGAGAGGTAGGCGGTTGCTGTGAGGAGGCATGGAGGATGGTTTTTGTATACATTTCCTTCAGAATGTATTCACACCCCTTTACTTTTTTCCATTTTTTGTTGTGTTACAAAGTGGGATTAACATGGATTTAATTTGTATTTTTTTGTTGTCAACGACCCACACAAAATACTCAGAAAAAAAAGATGAAAAATAACACACTAATATATCTTTGTTAGATAAGCATTCACCCCCCTGAGTCAATACGTACTACAGTAGAATCACCTTTGTCAGCGATTACAGCTGTGTGTCTTTCTGGGTAAGTCTCAAAGAGCTCTGCACACCTGGATTGTACAATATCTGCAAATCCTTCAAGAAATTCTTCAACCTCTGTCAAGGTAGTCGTTGATCGTCGCTAGACAGCCATTTTCAAGTCTTGCCATAGATGTTTCTAACCGATTTAAGACAAAAATGTAACTAGGCCACTCAGGAAAATTCAATGTTGTCTTGGTAGGAATAAAAAATAAATCACAATAAATAAATACAAATATTGTTGACAAAAGTAGTGCATTGGGCCTTTACTAGTCCTGTATTAGCGGTACGGTATTGCATAAAACAAATGTATGCATTCGAGCTACCTCCTGGGGGTGAGCCGAGTGCCCAGTTCTGGCGGAAGGCGAAGTCGGCTTAAAACATAAGTGACGTTGGGTTAAGCACGTGGAGTAACTTGGCTCAATGGAAGCAAAAGTGTTTTAGCTATAACTATCACTTTACAGAGGAACTGCTACTGTACATTATAAGGGTCTTTATAGCTTTCAGAAGAAGCTCAACTACGCAATGCAGTTACAAAATGCAAGATTTCCATGTGTGAAAAGTGTAGGATTCTGTGTTTTCACATGCAAAAGTAATTGCTTTTCATAAAACCCCTTTATCTACCTTCCCAATGAAAATTAGTTAGAAAATTCAAACATATACACAAACTAAAATATAAACGCAACATGCAACAATTTCAAAGATTTGACTGAGTTACAGTTCATATATGGAAATCAGTCGACTGAAATTGAAATTCATTCTTTAGGTCGTAATCTATGGGTTCCATATGACTGGGAATACAGCTATGCATCTGTTGGTCAGAGACACCTTTAAAAACAAAAGGTAGGGGAGTGGATCAGAAAAACAGTCAGTATCTGGTGTGACCACCATTTGTAGCATGCAGTGCAAAACATCTCCTTCGCATAGAGTTGATCAGGCTGTTGATTGTGGCCTGTGGAACGTTCTCCCTCTCCTCTTCAATGGTTGTGCGAAGTTGCTGGATATTGGCGGGAACTGGAACACAGTGTCTTACATGTCGATCCAGAGCATTCCAAACATGCTCAATGGGTGATATGTCTGGTGAGTAAGTAGGCCATGGAAGAACTGGATATGTTCAGCTTCCAGTAATTGTGTAGAGATCTTTGTGACATGGATTATCCATGCATTATCATGCATTATCATGCTCAGTGGTGGAAAAAGTATCCAATTGTCATACTTGAGTAAAAGTAAAGATAACGTAATAGAAAATTACTCAAGTAAGAGTGAAAGTCACCCAGTAAAATACTACTTCAGTAAAAATCTAAAAGTATTTAGATTTAAATATAATTAAGTATCAAAAGTAAATGTGATTGCTAAAATATATTTAAGTATTGAAAGTAAAAGTAAAATTATAAATCACTTCAAATTCCCTATATTAAACAAACCAGATGGCACCATTTTATAGTTTTTTTTTTAACGGATAACCAGGGGCACACTCCAACACTCAGACATAATTTCTAAAAGAAGCTGTCAGGACCCGGAGCGAGAAACAGTCACTAATAATCGTCAGAACCCAGAAGATGAGGCAGACACAGCAGTACTAGCGATAGTGGTTTAATAAAGAACAAAATCTTCAGGCAAAGAAACTAAATCCACAATGTCCAAAAATAAAGCCAAAAGGCACAAAAACAAAGAAAAACCCTGCTCCCCCGCGAGTAGATGGACGCATGAGGCCTGCTGCCAGAGCGTCCTTGATGTAGGTATCCATAGCAGCTCGTTCGGAGGAGAAAGGAAAAGATCCCACCCCTGGGAGGGCAGGTCCCGGAAACAGGTCGATGGTGCAATCGTAAGGTCTATGGGGTGTAGTTTGGTGGCCCTCTGTTTGCTAAATACTAGTTTGAGAGTCATGGTAACACTCGGGAACCCGGACAAGTCGATGGATTCTAGAGACTCGGAAGGGGAACTCGGGGAACTCGGAAGATACAAATGGCTGTCACGTAGGACCCCACTGCTTTATTGCCCACAGACCAGTCCTGATATGGCTGTGAAGCCAGGGATAACAAGGACGAGAGGGAACTCGGAACAGGAGATCAGATGAAAGTTCATCCACTTCCTCGTGTTGGAAACTGAAAGTCGCAAGGGGGTAGTGCACGAGTAACAAGTCCAGATCCCAAAGGGCTTCTATCCAACGTAGTAACCCTTTGGGTCACTCAGAGTTCAGAAGGAACGCCATTCTCTTTCGCCCAGACCCATCCATGAAGTTACCTGCGGCTCCAGAGTCTACCAAGGCTTGAAGAAAAACTCGTGTCGTCCCAGGAAAGGTAACTGGATTGAGCAGCGCGGAGTTGGATGGATGGGAGGAGGTTATGTTTCCCGTTACAGTCCTCCCAGGCCTGCACGGGAGAGCGTTCCTGGAGCCCGGACACGTGGAGCGGAAATTGGCCGTTTGCCGCAACTATAAAGCATCTCCCTTCAGTCCGGCGGTCTCTCTCAGCCTGGGAGAGTGCGTCCAACGCATGGGTTCTGGTGGAGCCACGGGATAAAGTGGAGACTCGAGGCTGGAACCGATAGGAGTAGGGTGAGCGGTCTACGTCTGAGTTCTCTCATCTCTCAGACGCTGGTCTATGCGTAACGCGCAACTGATAAGTGGACTCGAGTGTCCGGGTCATTTTCCCAGTGGCCAGTTCATCGTTGGATGGTGTCAGAAAGACCCCTTCAAAAAACACACATGTGAGCGCCTCGTCGTTCCACCACTTGCTGCTGCACAGTGGCGAACTGGATGGCATATCCCGTCACGCTGTCGCCGACCTTGGGGAGAAGTCGAAGCTCGTTTGGGCTGAGTCCAGCTTGGTAAGGACCTTGAAACACTCGCTTGAATTCTGTCAAGCCAAAAGGTAGAGTGCTGGCACAGCAGGGACTTTTGGGCATCCCACACAGCAGTAACCAGGCTAGCCGGTTTTCCGACAGCAGGGTGATGATATATGCTTATCTTTGGACGGTCGGTGGGAAACGACGGATGGTTGCGGCTCAAAGGAGAAGAACATTGAGTGAAAAACCCCTTACAAAACACTCGATCCTGAAACCGTTGGGAGGCGGTAGATCGAGGTTTAGCCACTGTTAACTGCCAGGGGCACTTAATCTGATAACTGGAGCAGAAGCGAGTTTGCCGGGAAAGTCGATCCGAAATCTGCGTTTAATGGAAGTCAGCATCTCGGACAGAAGTTGAGAATTGTCTAGCCATTAAGGCCTCTTTGCTGGAACAGAGCGCTTCGTGGCGTTGGACAGTCCCTGTGGTGGGGACAGCATGGAAAAAGATCTGGGTCTGGCCTGCCTCTGCGGTTCTTAATAAGCTCAGTGTTTCTCAGGACCGGAGCGAGAAAACAGTCACTAATAATCATCAGAACCCAGAAGATGAGGCAGACACAGCAGTACTAGCGATAGTGGTTTAATAAAGAACAAAATCTTCAGGCAAAGAAACTAAATCCACAATGTCCAAAAATAAAGCCAAAAGGCACAAAATGGAAATCCTCCAAAATACAAAAGAAACTTCAAAGTGGTAAAAAACACAGGAAAAACAAACCTCAAAAGACTACTCAAATAATACACAAGAAACTAAACCAGAGAACCTCTGGAAAATCCAACAAGAGAAATCTCTGAATAAAACAAGGCTTGGGCTGGGGCTGGGTGCTAACTTACAAACACTGAGCAAGGAACAA